>NC_139610.1:8464798-8677298 GCF_964270895.1 Podarcis filfolensis | reverse complement strand
CTCCCATCTGTATAACAGCCAGGAATACACTTTTTGAGTTGAGAGTAGAATCTATCCGAACTGAAGCACTTCTTTGATCTCAGCAAGAATAAACCCTTGTTTAAATCTCTCATTTAAAAACAAGGGGACCTGAAAAGTTCTTCACTTAAGATTATGTGCTTTCAGTGGTTTGTCTTTTTGCTTCATCTGTGAATGATGTTACTGTAAAGTGAAAATGAGGGGAAATGGATGTGTAGACCAGCCACTGCTGTTGCCTTATGTTCACATTATAACCACCTAGCACAGTGAACAATGTTCTTTGGCTTTTATTCAGTTTTATACTTTGTCCACTTGATGGTGTTGCGGAGTTATTTACTGTCAGGCTGGTTAATTGCAAGAGGAAATGGGAATATATATAAATGCTAGATAAAGTGCCGTGTGTTTTGCACCTTCCATCCCAGCTTAGAAGAAAGGCACATAGAATATTAACAGCAAATATTACGGAAATGTTGGGGGAGGGGGAAATTGGTGAAAGATGTTTCCTCCTTTAAAATCATTTATGTGTTTCTCCAACTAATTTGTATTCTTCAGAGGTTCAAGCAATGCCTTTTACCAGGTCCATTTTACATGAGAATACCCTGAACACTTAATTTTTGCAGTACTGGTTGCTTTGAATTTTAAACAATAATAAATAAATTATCAGGAGCACCTGCATTTCTGATCACTAGTTCTGCAGGCTGAATGACGTGTTCTAAATAAATGAACGACCCACGTCCTAGGTCTTCATACCAAAGGGACAAGTTCTGTTGGCTTTAAGAAGTTAATGCCTGAAAGTAATTCTAAAAAGAAAGAGGAAATAAGCAGAACTTACAAGCAAGAAGTTATCCAAAATCCTCTGCACGTGCTTGACTATTCCCCAACTGAAATTGCAGCCGTGATTTCTGGTGGGGTTTTTTTCCAGCAAATAAACAAAATGCATTGAACTACATTTTAAAAATAATTGTATTCTGTTACATTTCCAAAAGTTGGTGGCATAAAAGTGGCAAACATTAAGCTGAACACATTAATCATTATCAGATGCAACTTTCATGGCAAATTATTGTGTTCCTGTTTGTGTGCATATATGCACATGTAGGGAAAATGTAATGTGCTGTGGCTCTCACAAATGCCACAGATTTGAAATATTGGATTATCTGCATGCTTCTCTTTCCAAATCTGCACAATATGCAGCTACAGTAACAGGAGCTTAGCGATCTATTTCCAGAAATGATACATTGGGTTTTTACAAGGCATGGTGCAATATTGTATACAATTCTACTAACATGAAAAATGTTTGGCGTCATGCAGTTACTGTGACCTCCCCCCATTTATTTTTTGAGTTCCTACTAAATACTTATGAGACTTTTCTTTAAAATCTAGATAAAAATGTCCACTCTTGGTATTCAAATGTATGCAAGAAGGGTTTTTTTTGGGGGGGGGAGAGAATAAACCTCACAAATATCTTGCTTGGATCTGGAGCATCTCCCTAGCTTTGATCTATAATGTAGCAATGTGTCAGGCACCCCAAACTAGTTTTATGTGCTGTAAATAGGGAAAGCTGAGTAGCTTCATGGTTCATTGATTTAAAGGTTCTACAGGAGCTGTGAGATCAAAGAGAAGCTTAATGGTTTTATGCTACTCTTCATATCTGTCAGTCCACTTATATGAGGAGGCTGAGCTTGGGCAATTAGTTAACAGCGATTCTTTCACCAAATCAGTTGTTCTTGCTCAGATTTTATTTGTGCATCCATTAAATACAGGCATAGTGTTACACATAGGACATACGTACGTCTCCCTGTAATACTATTGCATCTGTTCCATGTGGCAGATTTTATTATACTGTTAGCAAAATGGTCATCATTATTATTGATGTTGTGTGTGTGCGTGCGTGCGTGCGTGTGTGTAGCTGGACTTGTCTCTTGCAAGAATATTTCAGCCACTGAAATGCAACACTTTATTTGAACAGCTGTTTACCACCCGACTATGGTGAATACAGTGGTACCTCAGGTTAAGTACTTAATTCATTCTGGAGGTCCGTTCTTAACCTGAAGCTGTTCTTAACCTGAAGCACCACTTTAGCTAATGGGGCCTCCCGCTGCCGCCGTGCCACTGGAGCACGATTTCTGTTCTCATCCTGAAGCAAAGTTCTTAACCTGAAGCACTATTTCTGGGTTAGCGGAGTCTGTAACCTGAAGCGTATGTAACCTGAAGCATATGTAACCCGAGGTACCACTGTATTAGATAGAATTATTTGCCATATATAATGTATGTAGAAATGGAACTGGAATAAAGGTATACCTTTAGATCATGAATCTTTAGGTCATTTTGGTTTTATATGGTTATAGCATGGAATGAAAATAAAATTGTTTTCTATCTTCTGTTACATGTTCCAAGGTTATACAGTGATACCTCGGGTTAAGAACTTAATTTGTTCTGAGCTCCGTTCTTAACCTGAAACTGTTCTTAACCTGAGGTACTACTTTAGCTAATGGGGCCTCCTGCTGCCGCCGCACAATTTCTGTTCTCATCCTGAAGCAAAGTTCTTAAGCCGAGGTACTATTTCTGGGTTAGCGGAGTCTGTAACCTGAAGCGTATGTAACCCAAGGTACCACTGTATTGCTGTTTGGAGCCTATTAAAGAAATATATGTAAAATTTATGAAATCAACAATTCAAAGTTTCAAAAAAAGAAGAAGTGATATTGTTTATTTAAAAGTGTAAGTTATTTCCTTTATGTTTCAAAAATATTTCTATATTAAGGATTAGGTAATTTGCAAATCTAAGTTAATTGACTAACACAATTTTTTTTAAAAAACACTAGGTTCTTAATCAACAAAAATGGTTGGCAGTTTAATGTGGTTGACATTGCATTAATGTGGCTCTGATGGAAGCAGTGGAAGTAGTGGAAACTTTAGTAAATGTAGTATGTACTAGTTCAAGAAAAGGTAACATTCTATTCATGTACCATTCCCTCCCCGCCCCCCCCCCTCATTATATATAAGGGTCCGATGACTTCTGTTTCAGTGTATCTGAAGAAGTGTGCATGCACACGAAAGCTTATACCTAAAACTACTCAGTTGGTCTCTAAGGTGCTACATTATAATTTTTAAATTCTTTTGGAAGGATTCTTTTAAAGACTTTCTTAGATCATATAACTTTTTTGAAGACTTGATTCTTTTCATGGAGTTTTTAGATTTTTAAGAAGAGTCTTTTTAACTATCTTTTTAAAGAACTGTTTTAATTTATTTTGACTTCTATTCATGTTAACCAAGCAGCCAAGGCCTTTGATTAGCAGCCAATATGTTTAGTTATTGCTACTTCAAGGGATTTTAAAGCAGTTGGAAAAACAACCCCTTGCATAAATGTTTCTATAAGAGATAGGGGTGGCTCATGTGAATATGTTCCGGTAGACTTCTCTTGATAAGACAGGCAGGTTCAAGCACTGTCACATCCTTATTAATGAATAAGAATGAATATACGATGGAGCGCGAGAGATAGGAAGGATGCTGGCATGGGATCTTTTAAGAGCCCTTTATGAAAATCAAGCTCTACTGCAACTGCCAGAGAAAGGTCAAGTGTGAATTCTTACATTCAGCTCTGCTTCTTTGGTTCAAATGCCTTTACTGAATGGAATCAAAGAGGTCCAAACATGTTTGTATCTTCCTTTCTCCACCCCTCACCCCCCGCTTCCAAGTTACCTGATATTCCAGTCTACCCCCTCTCATATCTTCCAGCAAGCTTTGGTATTGTGCTTCCTTACTCCAAAGCTTGTTCACTCTTTTGTGAGAAAAAAAAGCTCTATGCTTGCTGTAAAGGTAAAGGTAAAGGGACTCCTGACCATTAGGTCCAGTGGTACCAGACTTTGGGGTTGCGACGCTCATCTCGCTTTATTGGCCGAGGGAGCCGGCGTACAGCTTCCGGGTCATGTGGCCAGTATGACTAAGCTGCTTCTGGCGAACCAGAGCAGCGCACGGAAACGCCATTTACCTTCCCGCCAGAGCAGTACCTATTTATCTACTAGCACTTTGACGTGCTGTTAAACTGCTAGGTTGGCAGGAGCAGGGACTGAGCAACGGGAGCTCACCCCGCTGTGGGGATTCGAACCGCCTACCTTCTGATCGGCAAGTCCTAGGCTCTGTGGTTTAACCCACAGCGCCACCCGCATCCTCAATGCTTGCTGTAGAATTGGCTAAATTGAAGAATATGATCTTACTAAAGACATGGCATTGGTTTCTGGTGAAACCCAGAATGGACTTCTCCATTTTGTGTGGAGACTATTTAAGGAACACCCTTCCTCTCCAGACTCCATGATAATATTCATTTTAACCAATATTCACTGTAATTTCTCCAAATTATGAATTAAAGCTGAATGATCTTGACATTCCAGTAGGCAGGCTTCGCCCAAATTCATTATCCCATTCAGTTTAGCCTCTGATTCTCTCTTCTACTGTTCCACTGTTTGTGTATGTAAACCCAAGGCTTATGCTTAGGTAATAGGTTCAAAGAGAGAGATTTGAGGAGAAGATGCAATTGGGTGGATGAGGAGAGGGGCTGAGGATTAGAGAAATAAAATAGAAGAGGTTGATGGGAGCAGGAAAGTGAGCTGGGCCAGAGAAAAATAAACATGAAGGTGGAGCAGAAAATTCATATAGCCACAAGGCTCACACATCCAATTTTCCTTCTGCTTGCTACTAGAACTTCCCATTGAGAGCAACTTCACTTAGCGTTCTTTAAGAACAGTGATGCTTTATGTTCTTGCACCAGTGCTAAGTTCCATTTTATCAGGCAAAGAAGGGAAGCAGGGTTATTTCTTCAGCTCTCGTGAGAGGCCACCTGCCTTCAGCTCTTCTGCCTCACCTGTTACCTGGCAATGGCCCTTCTACCAGGTTACCTGAATGGTTTCCATCTTGTTGCAATATTAAGAACTGGTACCCGAGCTTGCTTCCCCCCTGCTCCTTCCTCACCCCTTTTCCCCAGAGTCCTTTGATACAGACTTCTATCATGGTCCCAGATATTACACATATGGGCAGAATAATAGGTAAGAAGCATATTTGGCACCAACTCCAGGACGCAGGTGGCGCTGTGGGTTAAACCACAGAGCCTAGGACTTGCCGATCAGAAGGTTGGCGGTTCGAATCCCCGCGACGGGGTGGGCTCCCGTTGCTCCATCCCTGCTCCTGCCAACCTAGCAGTTCAAAAGCATGTCAAAGTGCAAGTAGATAAATAGGTGCTGCTCCGGTGGGAAGGTAAATGGAGTTTCCGTGCACTGCTCTGGTTCACCAGAAGCGGCTTAGTCATGCTGGCCACATAACCTGGAAGCTGTACGCTGGCTCCCTCGGCCAGTAAAGCGAGATGAGCACCACAAACCCAGAGTCGTCCGCAACTGGACCTAATGGTCAGGGGTCCCTTTACCTTTACCTTATCCAGATGTTTAGCGACACGGGTGGCGCTGTGGGTTAAACCACAGAGCCTAGGACTTGCAGATTAGAAGGTCGGCGGTTCGAATCCCCGTGACGGAGGGAGCTCCCGTTGCTCGGTCCCTGCTCCTGCCAACCTAGCAGTTTGAAAGCACGTAAAAGTGCAAGTAGATAAATAGGTACCGCTCCGGCGGGAAGGTAAACGGCGTTTCCGTGCGCTGCTCTGGTTCGCCAGAAGCAGCTTAGTCATGCTGGCCGCATGACCTGGAAGCTGTATGCCGGCTCCCTCGGCCAATAAAGCGAGATGAGCACCACAACCCCAGAGTCGGCCACGACTGGGCCTAGTGGTCAGGGGTCCCTTTACCTTTTTAACTTCAGGAACATCCTGAGAGGTTTGGAAATACATACCCTCCTAACTTTTACATTAAGCAAATGTTGTAATGTGGCTCTTGTGGATTAAGTGGGCCAGGGCTATCATATGTCATTTTTAGAGTGGTTACATACATTCCAATTCCACATGCATACGAATTTCAAACACATTTGAAATCGATCACGTGGCCTGGGCAACTGATGTGGTTACATCTCATGTCAGTGTCTCCTCAGAAGTAACCCAAATCACCCACTTCCTATAGGTCCGGTGTGGGGAAACTTTGGCCCTGCAGATGTTGCTGAACTACAATTTCTATCATCCCTGGCCATTGGTCATGCTTTCTGGGGCTGATGGGAGTTGTAGTTCAATGCATTTTGTTGTTGTTGTTTAGTTGTGTCCAACTCTTCGTGACCCCCTGGACCAGAGCATGCCAGGCACTCCTGCCTTCCACTGCCTCCCGCAGTTTGGTCAAACTCATGCTGGTAGCTTCAAGAATACTGTCCAACCATCTCGTCCTCTGTCGTCCCCTTCTCCTTGTGCCCTCCATCTTTTCCAATACCAGGATCTTTTCCAGGGAGTCTTCTCTTCTCATGAGGTGGCCAAAGTATTGGAGCCTCAGCTTCAGGACCTGTCCTTCCAGTGAGCACTCAGGGCTGATTTCCTTCAGAATGGATACGTTTGATCTTCTTGCAGTCCATGGGACTCTCAAGAGTCTCCTCAAGCACCATAATTCAGGTGAGTTCAGTGCTTATGGCAGGCCAAAGATTTCCCACACTTGCTACAGGTGTTACCAGAGAAGCATGGGGTTTAGCCACTTGAACACAGCATCCATGCTGCTGTGGTGACTGATGAATGGGACTTCTGAGAAGCCAGTAACCTGGTTAGATTACAAATGGATGAAATCTAACCATCCTAATGTGAGCTGTTTCTAGCACAACAGCTAAGAAACTAATATGCAAACAAGGAAATCTCCAATTCCAGTGGTGCCATTGCTTGCATGAACTAGAGGAAGCTCCCACCACCAGTCAGCTGATTGTCAGTGGGAGTGTGGTTTCAAAGAGCATTCCTCCATTAGCACAAAGCAATTTACATTGAAATCACTTGCTCCAATGGGAGGAAAGCTTCATTTTAGGAAGTGTTTTCAACACAAACTCCCTTTGCAATAGTGGAGTGGTCCATTAGCATGAAGCAGTTGGTGCTAAAAATACTTGCAAAGATGACGTCCCCTTCCCTCTGGTTCACAAAGTAGCAGTAAAGATTGCTCAGATAAAATATGGGAGCTGCTTTGAAAATTCAAGCATGCAATTACTTATTTAAAACATTGGCATAATAGCACATAGCATTAATGTGCCATTATGCCAATGTTTAAAATAAGTACCGTATTTTTTGCTCTATAAGACTCTTTCCCTCCTAAAAAGTAAGGGGAAATGTGTGTGCGTCTTATGGAGCGAATGCAGGCTGCACAGCTATCCCAGAAGCCAGAACAGTAAGAGGGATCGCTGCTTTCGCTGCGCAGCGATCCCTCTTGCTGTTCTGGCTTCTGAGATTCAGAATATTTTTTTTCTTGTTTTCCTCCTCCAAAAACTAGGTGCGTCTTGTGGTCTGGTGCGTCTTATAAAGCGAAAAATACGGTAATTAAATTGGGCCTAATCACAAATATCAGTATAATTTTACCTAACAGCTACAAGATACTGCAGAGGCTGAATGCAAATAATCTAATTAATAACTACCATCAAAATTTGGAAACTATGTTCTCTGAAACCTCAAATGTTTCAGTTGCGAACGGTTCTCTTGACGCTCGCGGTACTTTTCCCAAACTGCAGGATACATTGTAGCTGAGCTATTATTGATTTATCCCAAAGCATTATGGAGAAATTTGACTCTTTCTTTAGAAGTTTTCTCTTTTGAAGCTTTCCCCCCCTTTTTTTGGCAATATTTTAAATCTGATAGCACTGGGGTTACTGCTCCTAATCAGTTCAACAATACTTACATCTTACACAAGTTTACGGGAATCGTTTGGGATTAAGGTCAGTGTCATCTCCCCTCTGATGGCTCCTAGGAAAGGTGGTGCTGAACCAATCATTAAGGACATCTAGAAATGCTACCTCTTTGTTGTCAGTGGAATGCACATTTACCCAGTCTGTGTGAGGGCAAGAAGTCACCCATTACTATGCCATTTCACCCTCTCCTTGATTTCATTTTCCATCTTAAGATCGGTTGGGGGGTGGTACTGCATCCCCAGTACTAAATTATTCTTTGAGGTCTGGTATTGACACTCACAGTGATCCTACACAAGAGTCTGCCCCTTTTGGAATTTATCGATTGTTCTCTTTGATGTACAGAGTGACAATACTTACAGTACACCCTTTCCTGTAGACAACCATATCCAGTGCCAGATTTACGTATAAGCTAAACAAGCTATAGCTTAGGGCCCCACTCTCTTGGGGGGGCCCAAAAAAAATTAAAGGGGAAAAAACTGGATGTACATTTCCAAAATATAAGATAATAAACAAATAAAATAAAACCTACTTACAGCAACAGTGTTTTGTGTTGTGTAGGCTCCTATGGTGTAAGTAATGCTAGCCGGCTCCCTAAAGTAACACTGGTTTGCTCATTTCTATATATGGGGTGCCTACATTCTGCATGGACTGGTAGTATTGCAACATGTGGAAATGGCTTTATATACCTATTAGGTCCGTAAATTACCATATGGCATATATTCAACATAGAAACAGCGGCAATTTGTTGTTGACAAAGGACAGCTGGACATATAAAGGGCCCCATTACCTTCAGTAGCTTAGGGCCTCGTCAAACCTAAATCTGGCCCTGACCATATTCCATTGGTTCTCTCCGTTCTACCAGAGTTCCATTCTGACCACTACATCTATGTTTCCTTGTGATTAACCCCAAGCATTCCAGCGCACTCATCTTGGCACTGAGGACTACCATAGCTTATCAACCCCCATATACAGTCTCTCTCTCCTCAAATGTCTCCAACACACGTGTTTTAAAGCACATGCCAGGAAGAGCTGAAATGGTCCACCTGAGACAGGCTTAGCAACTGAGCAGGAATTAGCCCCCAGAACCACTTTTAGTAGCTTTCCTGATGAAAACCACCTGCCTCCCTTGTACTGTATTTACCCTGTGTTGCAAGTATGGCACCTGCATGTTTTGCCCAGCAACTTGGTGGGGAGCTGCTGTAAATGGCAAAATCTGCTTTGTTTGCATTCATGAATCGTTCTTCAGTTGGTATTTCTTAAACAGACTTTGTTCATGTGACACCATAATATGATTTCATGATCCCCGATTTCAGCTATAGTTTCTTGCTAAAGAGAGAGGGGTGTTTTTATACTCTTAATTGGTAACACATCTAGAGACTTCATGGTGGCGGTTGCTGAGAATGAGCTCCCCCAATACCAGAGAGGTAGGGCAGGCAGAAGGACATAGGAAAGTAGGACACGGGGCCTGGGAAGCAGGGTGGAGTAGGGACTAGAAAAATAACTGTTTGCACTTTGAGCGGGTGTGATCCCAAAAAATGAAAAGAAGAGACAATAAGGGCTGAAAGGAGAATGAAAACTGGGACAATGAATGGAGATGAAAGATGCACAGGTGAGCAAGCAACATGTATAAAGGTAAAGGGACCCCCGACCGTTAAGTCCAGTCATGAATGACTCTGGGGTTGTGGCGCTCATCTCACTTTACTGGCCGAGGGAGCCGGGGTTTGTCCGCAGACAGTTTTTCCGGGTCATGTGGCCAGAATGACAAAGCTGCTTCTAGCGAACCAAAGCAGCACATGGAAACGCCATTTACCTTCCCACTGGAGCGGTACCTATTTATCTACTTGCACTTGGACGTGCTTTCGAACTGCTAAGTTGGCAGGAGCAGGGACTGAGCAACGGGAGCTCACCCCGTTGTGGGGATTCGAACCGCCGACCTTCTGATCGTCAAGCCCTAGGCTCTGTGGTTTAGCCACAGCACCACCCGCGTCCGGAACATGTGAATAGAACTAGTCAAATATGAAATTTCAATGCATGGTGTATGCAGTTCTTTCTCAGGAGAAATTTAGATTAATATTTAGAAAAGTACAGTGGTACCTCGGGTTACAGATGCTTAAGTTACAGACGCTTCAGGTTACAGACTCCGCTAATCCAGAAATTGTACCTTGGGTTAAGAACTTTGCTTCAGGATGAGAACAGAAATTGTGCTCTGGTGGCGCGGCGGCAGCGGGAAGCCCCATTAGCTAAAGTGGTGCTTCAGGTTAAGAACAGTTTCAGGTTAAGAATGGACCTCCGGAATGAATTAAGTTCTTAACCTGAGGTACCGCTGTATGTGTGATCCCGAGAATCAACTATTTGACTGTGGAGATAACACTGTAAAATAGTTCTGAAGCTACAAGACAGGCGTGGAGGTTCCTCCTTTAGCCTGACAGCAATATATTCCCTGGGTTATTATTTTTTTTGATTGGGACAGCTTTTTAATCTGACTCTTGTTATGCTACTGGAGTTTAATTATAGGCCGCTGAGCAAGTTAAACTTCTAAGAAGAATACAGGCAAAAGCTAGCACTGAAGTAAATATCTGTTTAATTTACAAACATCAGTAAAGGTACTGATATCAGTCCAAATAAGACAAAGAAACACCGTATTACACATGTACATCTAACTTTTTCTTTTTAAAAAATTGAAAAAAAACACCCCCATTACGGGGTACCCCGAGATTTACTGCAAAAAAAGAACACAACCAACTATGAAGAATTATTACCAATTCTATATTGTGATTTAGCAGCAAAAAATGTTAACAAAGGGAAACATTAGGACAAGTAAAGTAGTTTTAATATTTGGGAAAAGTCACAGTTCTTGGTAATACAGCCTCTTTTTTTTAATTTTAAAGGGAAGGATACTCCAAGGGAATATTAGTTTGTAAAGGTCTACTTCTCTAATGTCAAGTTTCTACACATCATTTCATTTTCTGCAAAGCAATGTATATCAGGGAAATGCTCAGTTCCATACATTTGCCATCTACTGTAAAGACTCTTTCACCCCTCACTCGTTACAAGGACTTGAGAGATGCCCCTGCTATCGTGAAAACTACAACCTGTTGTTGCTTCTGGCATCCAGTTCTTTCAGTGACACCAGGCAGATGATAGGTTGCCAAGGAGAAAAAAACAAACCCAGACCAAATCTATTTACCCCGTGAGAACATGCCATGTTAGTCCTATTGCAACTATCCTGATTAAGTCTTCTTTTTAAAAAACAAAAACAAAACAAAACCCCAACAACAACAGGAAGTACAAAAATATCAGGACAAATATAAATTAATATATATTAAAGCATTGAAAAAAAACAGTAAAAGGGGTGGCCTAAATGTTAAGTACAGTGTACTTTGATACAATAAATATTTCTCAATAAACCGAATACTGTATAGAGTCGCTCAGAACTCATAAAAACAAAACTCCATATTATACCTAATTTTCCCAACAATAATCTATTTTTTATCCTCCCCTTAACATTTATATTACAAAAAAAAATTAATACTGGAAGAGGGTAGATAAACACTCATTCAATTTCTTCTTTTGCTAACTTGCCGACATAAAAGAATATACCAGGAGATTTTAGGGTTATGGTGAATTCTCTTCTGTTAAGGAGGCAAGATGTTTCATTTTCCCGACTTGATTATTTTATGCCGTACAAAACGCGCAACATAAATTTGCGCAAAAGGATTTCTGTTCACCTTGTGCCTTTTCATTGCATGGCCTTGAAGAGTTTGATATGATCTTGTCGAGAGAGTAAAACCAAAAACGACGACAACGAAAAACTAGTTAAGGAAGTAAAAAAAGAAAGCAAAGCCTCAGACTGGGGTTGATTTTTCATCAATAAGATTGTAGGGTTGAAAGTTACTTGAGCAAAGTGCCTGTTTATCTTCAGAACGTTACAAAGAAGGCCTGATGTTAAAAGTTGTTAAGTTTTTCCATCACTGTTGAAACGTTACCAGGTATTTTTATTGGTGTTTTTTTTTTTCCTTTTCCTTCAAAACTCCTCTTGGGTACAAGAAGTCTCAGTTCAAGCACTTTATTTTTGTTTTGTTGCAGTTGAAGAAAAAAGTCTTTATTCTCATAATAAAAATAAGTCTGTTCTGTATTTTACAATATATTTCAAATATTTCCACTATGAAGCATTAATTAGTCCCAAGACACGGTCAATAAGTATACAACATTTAAAAAAAAGACAAAAGTGGAGCGAAAAAGGGCATGTTTAGGAGGGGCACGCTGTACAGCTGCACTTCACAACCTTCTCGACCTCATCCACAAATGAGGACCCGTCAGTGCATTCAAAAGAATATTTCCGCCTCTTGCTCCTCAACGGTCCGCAGCACTGCCCATTCGAACAGCCTCCTCTGCATTCTAGTCTCGATACCTTCTTGGTCGTCTGGCACGCGGCATAACCTTGCTGCTTTTGGAAGTAATCTCGGACTCGTTCCCCTCGACAAGAGATTTCTGCAACGTGAAAAAGAGCAGCCCCCAGATGACACACCATGCAATGATATCAATCGTTGGCATCTACTAAGAAGATGAAATGCGTCTAAATATAGACTCTTTGTTTACATTACTTTTAGCTTGGGAAAATAAAGGTTCTGGTACACAGGATTAAAAAAGCAGATTGCGCTTTTTTTCCAGATTCACTTATTCTTTAGTGGTGATTTATTCCTAAACCCATAAATACGCTGCTATTACAATGACAAGAAAATTGGAAATTTAATTCTTTTTCCTTTATTACAAAAATACACATCATCTATTCCTAACAGCATGACCAGCTGGTTTCTTTTACTGTAGGGAAGTACTTGAGACGGCATGCAATTTCATTTATTAGACCTTGAGTTAAATATTATTCAATCTGTTATTTAATAGAAGCTACATTCCACTAACTTCATAAATTACTGGGACATAAAAACAGTTTAAATAGGAGACATCTGGGTTAAAAACCCAAACCCCATATTCTATTCTAGTCACATTGATGCAAAGTACAAAATAAATATATGTCAGCTGAAGAAAAAAAGTTTGGGGGGGGTGGAGAGAGAGAAAAGTGAAAGAGCCTTGATAGACAAGGAAAGAAAAGAACAAGATGACAGTGGAGGGGAAAATATCCTGTTTTTATCCATCTCACCTGTATAATTCGCTGTGATAAATCAGTTGAAGATGAGAGGTCAAAAGTAGAGTTTGTGATAAAACTAGGAGCAGAATCATTGGATTTGGCTTCGCAGTTGCAGAAGGCAGAGAAACAATAAATACAGAAAGATATAGCAGGTAAAAGGTGGCAGTTCAAATATAGTAAAAAGTCGCTTCTGAACAAAGAAAAAAGTTTTCACAGCAAAATACTTGATGGGGGAAAAATCTTCCAAGTGCTAATATTAAATTCAAAGATCATTTTTTATATTAAAAAAAAATCCTCTTCATTATTATATTTAAAAAAATATTCTTTTTCACTGAGAGAAGCTCTGTAGAGCTTAGGGTGGGATAAAGGGGGAAAGAAATAATAAAAAAAGAAGCCCAAAGAAAAATGTACTGCCATGTGTGCAAGACTGGGGTTTGTTTGTTTTTCTCCATCTTTATTATGTTTCGACAATAAAACGAATATTTTCCCTCTTACGTGAAACTGTGACAAACTGGTTATCTACCTTTATCGCAGCTGTCCCCAGTGTATCCGCTGCTGCACTCGCAATACGGTTTCCCATGGCCTGAAAGCCTGCATTTACCGTGTTTACATCGGAGGGACTGGCAGGGGTTAGGCAGTTCTTCATCCTCATCACAGAGGACACCGGCACGTCCCTGCAGGCATTTACAACTGTATGAAAACGCATTGATTGGCAAGCAGCTACCATGCACACATCTACAGGGGGAGACAAGCCCAAGAGAATAAAAATAAATTACTGTATTCATTCCAATCCAAGGCTAAGCGACATTAACTGTAAAAAAAAACCAAAAAACTTTGGACTGTGGTCAAAAAGGAAATGGTTCGTAGGGTTTTTACTTCCCCTTCCTTTTTAGAACGCGCTACATGTCAGTACGACACGGAGCGAAGCCGTTTGGCCCGCGCTAATTGGTACGCAAGGTTAGTGCAATGATACGGAAGAAGGTAGCCCGTTTGTTTTGTTAGTACTGGAATATTGCCGCTGTAGATGTGTTATGGAAGACCTGAGCAAGGTGTCATAGGTGCCAAATTCTGCATTCCTCAAGATCCCTGCCCTCCCCCCATTTAAGTGTTAGAGACTGTGTGGGCAAGGAATGCATAATCTGGCTTAAAATGACTGAGGTTGATACGAGCTATTAATGAACAACAAGAAGAAGAGGAAGAGGAAAAAGAAGAAGAAGAAGACATGGCTTACCTGTAATCAGGGCTGGCCCACCCATAAGGCAAGGTGAGGCAACCGCCTCAGGCAGCCTGATCCACAGGGGCAGCAAATCCGCCCCCCAAGGAATGAATTGCCCACTGCTTCCACAGTGGTACGCTTCTTGAAGGCTGGATCTGCCTCCACCTTGGCAGTGCCACCCAACCACCTCTATAGCAGCCTCTTGGTGAATGGGAGACACTGCTGGTCCACTCCCACCCTTGATCCCAATGTAGATCTTCACTCAGCCCTTCTTCCCTGGTGGGAGGGAGGCGTTTTGTGGTCTGCCTCGGGTGCCAGCATGTCTTGAGCCAGCCCTGCCTGTTGGGCTCTTTTCACCCTAACCCCATGGAATTCAACAAATGCCCCTTGAGAAAGCCCTTTTGGACTTTGACCAAAGAGAACATGGCATTGAGATAAAACTTAGGAATCAGAAGGTAGACATAACAAAGTCGTTTTTCTTTTCTTTAGCACTGATGAGTTAATTGCTACTTGAATGCTTTCATGATACAGTAATACCTCCGCGAACATCCGCCTTGTCTAGCGTCCATTCCAGCGAATGTCCGCGGCAAACCTGGAAGTACTGGAATGGGTTACTTCTGGGTTTGCCACTCTTGCATGCACAGAAGCGCAAACCGCTCTGTGTGCGTGCGCAGATGCGGTGCTTGGCCCTGCATCCTTTTTGGTTAGTGGCTGGGGCTCCGGAATGGATCCCGGTCGCAAAACAAGGTACGACTGTATAAAATCCCTGAGCCAAACTGGATGGGATGTTAAATGCACCTTCGCAGGGATGTTAAATGCACCTTTGCATTTAATGTGCATGTTCTGAAAAGTGCAGAGAGCACTGCTTCGGGGTGGGGCTGATAATTATTAAGATCATAGAAGATGGGGAGGAGCAACTAGCTCTTTCCTCCCCTGCTGACATTTCCCCAGATGAAATCCGACATTTCCCCGGATGAAAATTGATCCCTTGAAGCTGCTATTTGCATTGGGAGCAATGCTTGAGAGCTGTTCATAGTCATAGTAAAAAAAAAAAAAAAAGCAATTACAAACCAATGGTCCTTTTTCAATCACCAAAATAAGATTTTAGAGGGGTGTTAAAAACTCAAGAGAATGGAATGATGACATTTTATTCATTTTTTAAGCTACAATCTCCTCTTGTAATGTTGTCTAGAAATAATGAGGAAACTAAATTTGCAAGGGAAGAATATAGAAAGGTGGTCTAAAGATGGCATGTGATCCAGTAGCGGTCTAGTGGTTGTTGAATGATGGCATTATTGATTAGTGTATTAATTTGCTAATCAGCAAACTAGGTCCAAAAGATGGGCAATTATATTCCGCACACCCACCCACACCCCACCCCAGAAATGGAGACTTTCAAGTGTGCTACTACTTTTTAAAGCCTACTCTACTCCACAGTAAATACATGTAAAATACATGTAAAATATTAGAAAGGGACATGAACAAGGACTTACTTATTTCCTAAGCAAGGGTCATTGGCTTGCTGATCACAGAGTAGGCCAGTCCATCCTCCATCACACTCACAAGCAAAGCCTGACTGGCTAGTCACGTGGCAAGTCCCATGGACACACAATTTCTTATGACAGGGTTCACAACCTGGCAAAATTCCAACTTGCAGTGGGACATTCCTAAAGTCCTGCAGTTCACTATTAATGTATAGATTACGGATGCAGCCATGAAAACTGGTGCCATTTTGACCTGGAGACTGGCGCAGGGCAGCAACATTGTTCTTCATAGGCATGCCTGGAAAACAAATAAGCCATCAACTTGTTACCTATGAAATGAATTCTCATAATTACTTGAAGATCACCACTGCTATTTAAAAACCTAACTGTGATTAGCTATGGGTACATTGAGATATCCAAATAATTTCCTCACCATTACAAAACAACATTTTCAGTCACCACATCTCTACAGATCTATGTTGACTGAATGAATAATGTGGAGGCAGACTTAGATGTTCTAGTCTCAAGTAGATACTGCAGTTAAATGCCTGCAATGTAGATGGGATAACATTTTCACCCGAAGGTAGTGCCATGTGGATCTGAATGCAGCCAGACTCACAGGCCATGTGCCCATTCCTGTTTACACTGCATCCTATGCACGCCCACATTTGGTTTTTGAAGCTGTATACACATGGTGTTAGCTACAATCCACATCTATCCTGTAGGTTCTTGAGAAATACTGCATTATGACGCATTCTCCACAAAACCAGAATCAATCCAATTTGAGACTTGCAGGACATACTCTTTGCACACTGGTGTGGAAAGTCAGCTGGGTGGAAAAACAACCAATTGCACTGATATGTACAGTGACATGCAAATGTGATTTGAAACGTAGCAGGGGGAAATGATGTTGTGATGTTAACATATGAGAGAGTGCTGGAGGTGAAATAGTTAAACAGGTTGCCCAGTCAGGACCCAGGGGGTGGAGTCAGAAGGACTATAAAACCAGCTCTGGGAGGGGCATGGGGGGAGTTCATTGGGAGTTGGGTGGTTGGTTGGAGTGCGAGTGAATTGGGACAGAGTCTGTGGGTAGGTTGAGTTAGTGTAGTGAAATAGGCTGAGTCAGGAACAGTTAGGGGCTAGGCAGACAAGTAAATATCTGAGAGGTGGTTTAGTGAGTGAGAGCAGGTAGCGGAAGTTATAGGTCTGGATAGGCACCCAATTGAATGTAATTGACTGATACTGTTTATGAAACCATACGCTTGTTAAACTGCAATAAATAAACAAAAGTTTATGTTTCAATTTAACCCTGACTGGACTCAGTATTGTACCAGGTAGGGCCTGGGTGGTGGCAGCGAGAAATAAAGTGGTGACACGGGGATCAATAGACGGTGAAACGTCCGGGGACCCTGTGTGATCACCACAGACCTCACTATGTTTTAAGTCAGTAACGTATACACAACCACTGTTTGATTCAGCAGGGTCTGATTTGTCCCTGGACACAGCTAACATTTCTGCTATGAGGCTGGCTTAGAAAATGCACACCTTTAAAACCAGAAATTGTCATAAATATTGCTTCAATTGGTGTACAGTGGTACCTCGGGTTACATACGCTTCAGGTTACATACGCTTCAGGTTACAGACTCCGCTAACCCAGAAATAGTACCTCAGGTTAAGAACTTTGCTTCAGGATGAGAACAGAAATCGTGCTCCGGCGGCATGGCAGCAGCAGGAGGCCCCATTAGCTAAAGTGGTGCTTCAGGTTAAGAACAGTTTCAGGTTAAGAAGGGACCTCCGGAACGAATTAAGTACTTAACCCGAGGTACCACTGTATTAACTAATATATAATTTGCATTTCCTCAGACTATATTTATACTCACAATACAAACACTCTACACACTGTTTCCTTACCTCCTACATAGAGCGGGGAGTCAAAATTCAAAGTGGATTGTTTAGATAAGTTGCTGATGATTTTGGGACTTCCTCCATCAACAGACAAAGACAGAATCTGATCCATGGCCAGTAACTCAACTATATGGAAGTTTCCATCATTGATTGTCTCAACACTGGAAGAAGAATAAAGGATATCTGAAATATCCGAGACATTGAATGTTCTTCCTTAGCACAGTATAGATGAATAGCCAGACAGAAAATTATAAGGAATAGACCAAGACAATTTTCTTAGTTATGTGAACTCAAACAACTTCGAGCTGTCGGCTGTCTTCAGTTGTGTGCTACAGTTTTTGCAGAGAACAGTTGTAGATTCTAGGCAAGATTCTCTAAATGTTCAGGTATCATGAGCTGTGGCATCCCAGAGAATTGCACCTTCCTGGCTGACTTGAACATACAGATGAGAAAGTGAACATGCAATTAAAGTCACCAAAACAGACTGTTTGCTGCCCTAACCCTTGACCTTTTTATTGTTTAAAGGAATATGCCAACGACAGACATATTGTAGGGCAACCCAGAAACTAATAATTCTTCCTTTACACCTTTCTTCCGCCTTCTTGTATGCAGGCCTGAAATTCTTAAAGACTACATTTAAATACAGGCCTAGCTGATACTCGGTTGTCACTTGGCCAATATAAATCTTCAGAATTCCCCTAGCAGACCATGCCCTGTCCCTCCCAATTATCACAAGAGAGGACGAGAGTCTCAGTAGAGACAAGAATAAAAGGGCAGAGCGCCAGGCATTTTGAGAAAAGACCAGGTGTTTGTAAACAAGTGTGTTTGCACCTTCACCTTTGAGCTATTGCAACCAATGGAACCTTCCCTCCATGGACAAAAAACAAAAGTGGCAGGGTGTGTGTGTGTTTGTGTGTGTGTGTTTTCATCATAACTACAATCCCTTCCTGCACATCACAGCTGATATTCTCCTCTCCACATGGCTATTTAAATTTCGAAAATTATACCTTAATTGCAATTATACATCAAATGCCCTGTCTAATTTGGCCCTCAGACTTTTGCTGTGTTTATTTTGCCATTCGTTTGGTTACCTGGGGTTGGCTTTTACTTCATTTTCCCTCTAGCACAGGGGTAGGCAACCTAAGGCCTGGGGGCCGGATGCGGTCCAATTGCCTTCTCAATCCGGCCCGCGGATGGTCCAGGAATCAGCGTGTTTTTACATGAGTAGAATATGTCCTTTTATTTAAAATGCATCTCTGGGTTATTTGTGGGGCATAGGAATTCGTTCATTATCCCCCCCCCCCAAATATGGTCTGGCCCACCACATGCTCTGAGGGATGGTGGACCAGCCCATGGCTGAAAAAGGTTGCTGACCCCTGCTCTAGCATCTCCCCCCTGCTGCTCCTCTGAACCAAATTGTCACATCTGGCAACGTCATGCAGGGGCTGCTGCTCTCCTCCATAGACAGAACCATTCCATGTTACAGTGCTTGTGTGAAATACCCAATTAATGAAATACCCAATTCCATGAAATACCCAATTCATGGAAGGGACTGGAGAGGCTATCATAACTCAGTGCCATAAGCACCTAAAAAATCTTTTGGAAGCGCTAAAATATTTGAGTGGGATCCAAAACAAACCTGCACCTGTAAAATTAGCAAAGATTTATCACAAAAGTGATAATCTTTGTTGGAAATGTAAAGAAAAAGAAGGTACTTTTTCCATATGTGGTGGACTTGTCCCAAGGTGAAAGACTTCTGGGAGAATATTTATAATGAACTGAAAAAAATGTTGAAATATACATTTATTAAGAAACCAGAGGCCTTTCTCCTTGGAATAATAGGTGTAGAATTGCCCAAGAAAGATGTTAAATTATTTTTGTATGCCACAATGGCCCGCTCGAATATTACTTGCTAAAAATTGGAAAACACAAGAACTACCAACAGTGGAAGATTGGCAGATGAAGATGATGGACTTTTCGGAGCTAGCTGACCTGACTGGAAGAATCCGCGACCAGAAAGAAGAGGAGCTTCAAGAGGACTGGAGGAAATTAAAGGACTATTTGAACAAATATTGTAATATAAAAAATTAGAAATTACTTGAAAGAAACAAATAGGCCTAGGACAAATTAAGTTATAATTAAATAAATGGGATTCAGAATGTCAAGAAAAGTGAATAAGATGACTATAATTGGAAATTGTTTTAGTTTAATAATGATAGTGGAAAGCTGTTACTTTTAAATTACAAGGAAATTCAGAAGGGAGGGATTTGAGGAAGTCAATCAAGATGTTTAAAAAGTTGGATTTGTGAAGAATTAAGTTTGTTAACCAAGAGGTTAAAGGTATACAAGTGGGAGCTAAACAGTACAAACTGAAAGCATTTGCTGATGACTTGGTATTGACTTTACAGGAGCCAGAATCTAGTATTAAAAGGGTACTGGAATTGATTCAAGAATTTGGACAGGTAGCAGGTTTTAAGTTGAACAAGATGAAAACCAAAGTTTTAGAGAAAAACTTAACTGTGAATGAGAGAGAGAAGTTTCAGGAGGAGACAGGACTAACATTGGTTAAGAAAGTGAAATATTTAGGGGTTAACATGACTGCCAAAAATGTGAATTTATTTAAGGATAATTATGAAAAATGTTGGATCGAAGTGAAAAAGGATTTAGAAATATGGACAAATTTGAAGTTATCATTGTTAGGCCGAATTGCTGTGATAAAAATGAATGTGTTGCCAAGGATGTTGTTTTTGTTTCAAACATTGCAAATTTTGGATAAGATGGACTGTTTCAAGAAGTGGCAGAAAGATATTTCCAGATTTGTTTGGCAGGGCAAGAAGCCTCGAATAAAATTTAAGATATTAACTGATGCTAAAGAAAGAGGTGGATTTGCCCTGTCAGACCTTAAACTTTATTATGAATCAGCTGCTTTTTGCTGGCTGAGAGAATGGTTGCTTCTTGAAAACACTGACGTGCTGGATTTAGAAGGCTTCAATAATGCATTTGGCTGGCATGCATATCTGTGGTATGATAAGGTAAAGGCACATAAAGCGTTCAAAAATCATATTGTTAGAAAAGCATTGTTTAATGTTTGGATAAGATATAAGGATTTGTTAGAAAAGAAAACCCCAAGATCGTTGTCACCAATGGAAGCGAAGGCACAGAAAAAACTCAATATGGAGGGCCAAATGGCCGAAATATTGGGAAATTTTGGAACAAGATGGAGACAGAATAAAACTGCAGAGTTTTGAAAAACTGAAAAACAAAGTGCGAGATTGGCTCCATTATTACCAAATAATGGAGGCATACAATTTGGACAAAAAAGTTGGCTTCCAGGTGGATGAATCAAAATTGGAAACAGAATTGTTAGATTCAAAAATTAAGAATTTGTCAAGAATGTATAACTTGCTGTTGAAATGTAACACTCAGGATAAAACGGTAAAATCAGCTATGATCAAATGGGCACAAGACGTTGGACATAACATAATGATGGCTGACTGGGAACAGTTACGGACCACTGGTATGAAATTCACGGCATGTAATGCCCTAAGAGAAAATTTAATGAAAATGATTTATAGGTGGTACATGACACCAGTCAAGCTTGCAAAAATTTACCATCTGCCCAATAATAAATGTTGGAAATGTAATGAGACTGAAGGTACATTCTTTCACCTTTGGTGGACATGCCCAAGGATTAAGACATTCTGGGAGATGATTTATAATGAAATGAAAAAGGTATTTAAATATACCTTCCTGAAGAAACCAGAGGCCTTTCTCCTGGGCATGGTCGGCCAATTGGTGCCAAAGAAGGATAGAACTTTTTTTATGTATGCAGCAACAGCAGCAAGAATACTTATCGCGAAGTATTGGAAGACACAAGATCTACCCACCCGGGAAGAATGGCAGATGAAGTTGATGGACTATATGGAACTGGCGGAAATGACTGGCAGAATCCGAGACCAGGGAGAAGAGTCGGTGGAAGAAGATTGGAAAAAGTTTAAAGACTATTTACAGAAATACTGTAAAATTAATGAATGTTAGAAAAATGTGGAAATGAAGTTATATGGCTTTAGTAGAAATGCTATAAGGAATTAAGTATAAATAGATTATTAGAGTATTAAAGGAAAAAATAAGGTTAGAATATGTTAAGATAATTATAGGATAGAAAACAGAGGAAGATGGAAAGGAATTGCTGAAACAATTAACAGAAGTGGAATACAAAAAGGGAGGTGTGAGGAGGTCGCTGAAATAAGTGAATGAAAGATAAGATATTGAAATTGTTTGGTGTGTTTTAAACTGTTTTTATTTTGTTTTGTTAGTTTAATTGTATTGTTTATTTTGTTTTGTGGTGTTTAAATTGTTGGAAAAGTAATAAATATTATTAAAAAAAAATATTTGTTTATTGTTCCCCCCTTTTTCCCCTCCCTTTTTTTCTTTCTTTTTCTTTTCTCTCTCTCTCTCTTCTTCTCTTTTTCCTTTTCTGTTTTTGTGTATTAATCTGCTTTGTGTTCCGGTGCACGCAGCCCAAGAGAAGGCCCAGGCTGCGAGCCCTGTATTTCAGACCTCTGACCCCTCCCACACTCCCAAACAAAAATTTATTTAAAAACAAAACACCTGCACACAAAGTCAAACACATCGATGCACACAGAGGGGTTTTGCCCAGCATCCGTCTCCAACTGCAGACTTCTGTGCTGCATCAAAGGCTGCTTCCTAGTGCAGTACTTTGAATTATTTTGAGACAGCGTGTTCTCCATAACAGAGAGCACGTGTTGCGGTGGGGGCCGAAAAGGCCATCCCACTGTTGTTGGGCAAATTGGCCACATACCGTGATTGAGCAAGGAGTGTTGCTGGGGAGAATGTTATGTTGCTAAAGTGTGGGAGGGGACAGAGGTCTGAAATACAGGGCTCGCAGCCTGGGCCTTCTCTTGGGCTGCGTGCACCGGATCACCCACCCACCCTCCCTGAAAAGGGGGGGTTCATTGTCCTCTGACCTTGCTATGCCTGTCATGGGGTTGTCTGCCTTGGGGCAGGGGCCTGGTAGGAATTTTGTCCATTTGGCTGATTGGCTGCTGCCATTTGTTTTTTTGCCTACTGCGTAGCAAATCGTCACAACTTGTAAGGTTGGCGGTTAGGCATTGGTTAAAATTGGTTGGTGGAGGGGTAAGTGCCTACCCCTCCAATGGTGGTGCTGAAAGGGAATTCCGTTAAAGGAATCCAGGGGCTTGCCATCCCTTTCGTCCTAGTCCCTGGCATCGGACTTGGGCCGTGCAAGCCCCAGGGGGCATGAGGGTGAGAGATGAGGGACTGATGCCCAGCTTCATTTCTCCCCAATATGGTTCTCCCTGACTGGCTTCTGCTGGAATCCGGAAGTCAGTTCTGTCCCTGGGGCAAGGGCAGATAGTCGTAACCAATGCCTAAGCAACCACTCACGTGTGTGTATTAAAATAAAGTTGTGGCCAAATTCATGCCAAAAAACCTTAAACAAAAATTGATGTGTGAAGTGTGAGTTATTGGGGTGGCCTGGGGGACCTTGACGCGCAACAGCATGGGGATAGTAGGAGGACTAAAGGAGTTCCATTGCTCACATGGGAACCTCTGACTATGGATCCTAGCTCTTCTATGGAAGACGGATAATAAGGCTGGAGGAGCATCACATTTGACTTTCAAAGTTGACTAGGAGGAGAAAAAGACTATACATGGCTGTGATGGATTAAGGAAGCTGGAATGCATCAAGATGGAAATAATGCAGAGCTTTGGTTGCACGTTGCTTCCCAGAAAATAGCTGGCAAAAGCAGAAACTAAAATGTAAATCCAAGAGCAATAATCCCCGAGTCTTTCCAGTTCCTCAAATACAAGGATCTAGTTTCAATCTCTTCTAAGTTTTCAAACAAGGGGGAAAAATACACTTAAGTATATCTTTATTCCCTTTTGTGCTTTAATGTTTAATGTCAGTACTTTTGTCCACAGTAATCCTGTTTTTATTCAACATGATTAAATGTATGCATGTGGAAAAAGAACATATTGGTTACACAAATTATGGTACTATAAGAAAAGCATGGTAAAAAGGAACAGAATATTTCAAAATCCTTTCAAGGAATATTAAAAGCCAGCTTTTATTATATAGAAAACGCAGAATTTTACAGGGATAACTTTTCTTTGGACTACATATAAATTTCTTAGCAATCGACTGACATCTGGGTCCTTTGATATTATTGCAAAACAACTGTACTGAACGGCTTTAGTCTTTTAATTCCAGTTTTCCATTTGAGAGGAATTATTCGACAGGCATTGGTGGTGGTAGAAAACTAGCTTTAGCCCCTGGATGCAGACTGAGTATGTATGCCTCCATAACCTTTTGCTGCAAAGCCTCTCCTCTTTCCGGAGGGGAGGGATTGTGAGCAGGAGCCGATTCCCGCGTCACTCAGGGGGCGTCTTGCCCCCTGCTCTGTCATCATCGCTGGCACGCCACGCCTCCCAGTTGGGCACCCAATCGGGTGACACCGTGGTGGCGTGGTTTAGCCGCTCAAATGCGTTGTTGGTGTATGGAGGGGCAAGGTGTGGCCATCGCCTACCCCTTCACTTATGGGTATTCCGTTAAAGGAATCCGGCGGTCGTGGATCCTGTCCGATGCCCTGTGTGGCGGGGGGCCATGACACGACCCCCGGTGACATCAGGGGAGAGCTTATAGTTGTATTTGCATCAACAGGCTCCCCCTACTGGTGGTTAACCCCTCATCAGACTCACCCCTCTCCGAGTGGGTGGAGTCAAATTTTCTGTGGTCCAATGCTTAAGCCAATACCTTCTCACATGCTGTAATCAATAAAGTTGTGGCCTTTTTCTAGCCCATTAACCTAATATACTGTGTCCACGTGTCTTTATTCCCAAGCGGGGGTCGGGTCCTCGAATCACAACTGGCTTTAGCCCCTGCCGTACCCTGTCCTCTACCCAACCCTCATCCCCAGAAAGAGCACACATTGCCCTAGGTTCTTTATTATCCTCAGGAGTTGTGTGTATGTGAGAGAGGAATGACGGAGCCATGGAAGTGGACACAGAGAATTCTTCTTCAACCAGTTTCCTTTGCCCCACCACTTATGTTCTTTCCCTCCCTGAAAAACAGGGACTAGAAGAAGGTTTTAGTTGAGCTCCATGGGGCTTACGCATATGTAGAATTGCACTTGGCCCTAAGTAGGGAAGCAGATGCAACTTGACACTAGTAAATTGCTTAAATTAGTTGAAAATAGATTAAATTGTTAATCATATGCAAAAACATAATTTTTTTAAAAAAAAAATTAGCCTAATGCTTTCATAAATTTTAAATTTGTCCTTAAAACTGCATAGAACATTAATATATTCTCCAGAAATCTTTAAAAGCATGCTGTCTCTGAGTTAAATTTCACATTGGCCATCAGGTTGGATGGCCATCTGCCATGGATGCTTTAGCTGAATTTCCTGAATTGCAGGGGGCTGGACTAGTCCCTTCCAACTATACAGTTCTATGATTCTATGATATAATGGCATGCATCAAATTTTAATTTTTGTTCAATATTCTCCCAGATTATTTGTATTCATTATGAGTCATCGCTGTACCCTGGATTGTTCTGAATGACCACCATTTGGTAGCCAAGCCCAAAGCCAAAAGTCTTAATTGGGATACATTTTGGCTTGCCTGCTGATGGAAGTGACCATGAGGTGATTTGATAATATCATCATTTAGCAGTTTTAAACCCCTAAGTAGCAGCGGTTGCCGAGATGTTACCCTGTTCACCTCTACGTAGTTCCATCCTTATTTCAGACATTGTGATATATTGGTATATCGCGATGTTTAGCTGGTGATATACTGTGATGTTGAAAACCAAGTATCGCCCAGCCCTAGTGCCAGTAGCTATTGGGTGGGTGGGAATCCAGGCACCTCAAAGATTAGAAAGATATGAAGACTATATTAAAAAACCAAATTATTATTTATAGACCAACCTGTAAATGGCAGAGGCTGGGTATGATCCTGTATCATAACTGACCCTCACTCGTCCACGGTACAGTTCCACAGCTATATGGTCTCTGTCACCTTTATACAGTAAGATTCCACTATCCTCATCTGTGGCAATCTTGTGGCAAACCAAAGTTTTCATTAGAAGACCGTGAAAGAAAGACATTTCAAAAAATTTACTTCAAATGGAAAAAAAGTGTTATTTTTAAAAATCATATTGGGTTGCCCAGGTAACAAAATCAAACATTTATTTTCACTAATGTAATCAATTATTATTAGAATGGCAGTTTTGTGTAACATTTGAGAGCCAGAGACATAAGTGCTGTTCTGCTGGGAGGCATTTTATGCATCACATTGAGAAGAAGAAGAAGAGTTTGGATCTGATATCCCGCTTTATCACTACCCGAAGGAGTCTCAAAGCGGCTAACATTCTCCTTTCTCTTCCTCCCCCACAACAAACACTCTGTGAGGTGAGTGGGGCTGAGAGACTTCAGAGAAGTGTGACTAGCCCAAGGTCACCCTGCAGCTGCATGTGGAGGAGCAGGGAAGAGAACCCGGTTCACCAGATTACGAGTCTAGCGCTCTTAACCACTACACCACACTGGCGTCATGAGACAGACTCATGGTATATTCAATCATGGCATTTAAAAAAGCATAGCTCTTCCTCGCATCTCGCTGCTTTTCTCCTAAACCTCCCCAAACTAGGAGGTTAACTGCACTTGATGTGGCAAACACAACTGGGGAAAACAGCTTGGAGAGCTTCTCGCAAGGAGGAAACAATCAATGGGGAAAAGGTTAGACCCTTTGCCCTGGTCTCTACTTTCCCGAAAATGTTCCTTCCCCCACCCATCACCGTCATTCTTACGCAGTGAATAGGCAGTGGCTTGGATTCATTAACCCACAATGGTAATGCAGCATTGCGGCAAATGATAGGGACGCGGGTGGCACTGTGGTCTAAACCACTGAGCCTAGGGGTGGCCGATCGGAAGGTCAGCGGTTCAAATCCCCGCAACAGGGTGAGCTCCTGTTGCTCGGTCCCTGCTCCTGCCAACCTAGCAGTTCGAAAGCACGCCAAAAAGTGCAAGTAGATAAATAGGTACCACTCCGGTGGGAAGGTAAATAACGTTTCCATGCGCTGCTCTGGTTTTGCCAGAAGCAGCTTAGTCATGCTGGCCACATGACCTGGAAAAACTGTCTGCGGACAAACGTCGGCTCCCTCGGCCAGTAAATCAAGATGAGTGCCGAAACCCCAGAGTCGTTCGCGACTGGACTTAACTGTCAGGGGTCCTTTACCTTTACCTTTACATGCCTTAAATGAGGGGTGAGGAATCCATGTCCTGGCACATGCTTTTGGATTCTAGCTCCAATTAGCCCCATGCGTCATAGCCCATCGTCAGGTATGATGAGAGTTACAGTCTTGTAAGATCTAGAAAGCCACAGTTTCCCCACCCCTGTCCTAAATGTTGTCAGAAACATGGAATGGGTCCCATAATTCCCACCACCACCAGCCATGCTAGGAAGTTTATGATCATAATGGATTTAATAGCACCTTGCCTTACCTGAAGAGTGATATTGGTCTGGGGGTGAATCTTTGTTGAAGGGATCTGCAGGTAGGATTCTTTATTTACAAAATTTATGCTGACCAGCTTTTCGCATTTATCACCCTGGTAACCTGACAGACACTGGCAGTTTGGCTCATTGGCCTTGATGATGCACTGGGCTCCATTTTGACACTCATAATTATCACACGGGCTGGTGCGAGGCAAGACCATTGGTGGTGAAAACTCACAGAAGAGTCCACTATATGCAAACAAAGACACAATCATGTCCAACAAGTTATTCTTTGGAAGTGATAGCAGATATTTTGTCATGCTTTTCTGAATTGCCCTTACCTGTACCCTTCAGGGCATATGCATGTATAACCATTCACTGCATCAGTACACTGCGCTCCATTTTTACACTTGTTGTCTTGGCAGTCGTCATAGTCAACATCACAGTGATCTCCTATATAGCCTGGTGTGCAGTTGCATCTGCAGAGTGGAAAATACATGGATAATTGCAATTCCTAACTGCTAAGCAGGAAGCTGGAGGTTTAAGGGTGGGAAGGGGGAAAGACAATGATTGTTAAGAAAAAATATCTTCAGTTTTTAAGATGCATTGTACTATACTTTGAAGAAAGTATTTTAGAGCTTGGTGGTGAAAGCTGGTATATTGATTGAAGACCTTGCTTTGCATGAGAGACCACAATTTAATGTTTGTCAGCTTTGCCTTGTTTTCTGTTTTGTCTGATTATCTGACATTATATCAAATATTCAGAATGTACATCTTGAGGGCTCTCATGAATCATTCTGACAGCTCTCTTTGCAGCTAGAGCCACACACATACTTTTTCAAAATTAGCAAATACATGAACCTTAGTTGGAGAGATCTAGACAAATATTTTTGTTCAGAGCTTATACATGTTAACTTGAAACATCGACTGAACTAATATTATACTTCATGTCAAATTAGCATGAATAGAAATGCATTTTTTTCACCTAACAAAGATGAAAAATGAGATGCTAGATTTAGCTGTTACCTACAAAGTTTTGACTCCACTTTTTAATGAGTAACGTCAAGTTTATTTTATCAAGGTCATAGGTTATGGGATCTTCAGAAAATGTTTAGGGAGAAAAACTGCTGAGATTTTTATTCCTTTCCTCTGGAAGGATGGAAAAGAGTTCAGCAACTACCTGGCCACTAGGCAGCAGGGCTGATGCGCTGATCAAGGTTGATCAAGTATCGCATTTTTCGCTCTATAAGATGCACCAGACCACAAGACGCACCTAGTTTTTGGAGGAGGAAAACAAGAAAAAAAAATATTCTGACTCTCAGAAGCCAGAACAGCAAGAGGGATCGCTACACAGTGAAAGCAGTGATCCCTCTTGCTGTTCTGGTTTCTGGGATAGGTGCGCAGCCTGCATTCGCTCCATAAGATGCACACACATTTCCCCTTACTTTTTAGGAGGGAAAAAGTGAGTCTTATAGAGCAAAAAATACGGCAGATAGGAGCTGCCGTATGTAAACAATCAGGTGAGCCCTAGGAGATGAGGGTCCCTTTCAAATTTCTTGGAACCTACTTTAGAAACCATGTGAAGGTGTGTTACATAGAAACATGATGTTTCCCAAGCAGTTTCATGGATTTTCAAATAATAAGTCTAACCTTTCTCAAAGACTTAGACCAGGCTTCCTCGACCTCGGCCCTCCAGATGTTTTGAGACTACAATTCCCAGCATCCCTGACCACTGGTCCTGCTAGCTAGGGATCATGGGAGTTGTAGGCCAAAAACATCTGGAGGGCTGAGGTTGAGGAAGCTTGACTTAGGCAGAGGCAGCACAGCTTTGGAGAATTTTTAAAAAGGAGAGCCCCACATTCTGCTGGTCAGCTGATAAATAGGATGTAACAATTAAATCTGCTACAGACAGCTTGCATCCTCCAGACATTCCCCCCCCCCCAAAGGCACAGGTCAAATTCCTTCCCAGGATGTAGCTTACTCATGTTTCTGATGCTGTACCTGGCTTCTGTCCAATAGAATTTATGAACAACTTAACCGCATCAAGTGGCTGCATGAGTTTCAGCTGATCTATGCCACGTTCTTGGCTCAGAGATGTTTAGAAGAGATTTCTGCTTGGAAGATGAGACCTGTTTAGGCAAGCGCTGAGGGCAGCAATGAAAGGTGGCAACCTTTGGACTGACACTTGGAGAAGGTGAGTTCTGGAACCCCCTTTTCTAGAAAAATATCACCGCCCAGACTGAATCCCTGGTACCAAGTTATAGTGAAGGAATGGGTTTCCCAAACCCAAAACTGACTGTGCAGGCAGTTTGAAATAGGCACCAAAATCCCTATTTTTCCTTAGCTAAAATTCATTAACTTGAGCTCTGAGTCAATGTATAAACAAAAACCCAGCTGTATAGACAAGTGCTCAGAGCCCTCTCCTTTATCAGTTTGTGACGGCAAGGATGGCCTTGACTGTACCAGTAGAACAGGGAAGACACGTCTGTGCCTTATCTTATATCCTGACCACAAAAACGCACAGACCTAGTCTGGGAACAGCGCCAAAGTGTGTTCATGGAGATGGTGACCTCTTGCTCCAAGATAAGAGTAGGAACAGGAAGATCCTTTTATGGTCAGAAGTACAGGAAGGAATATCTTTTTATGGTCAGAAGTATAGGAGGGAATACCCTTTTATGGTTAAGAATACCGGAGCAGGAACATATGTGATGTCAACCTGCGTGTATAGGCTGATGTGGTTGGATTCCTGGGGAAGGAGGGAGAGGGTGCCTGGAGGAGATATATACTGCATGAAATTTCTCATTTCTTTGGACTTGCTGTGGACTGACCATGCAAGTGCCTTTCTGCTGTTCCAGAGAGCAGAAATAAACTCTTTCTCTGAACCAACCCCCGGTGTCATTTGACTTCCTTCCTCCTGTCTGGGAGCAAAGCAGACCCAATCGGTGAACTCCAATAAGGCTACAATAGGTGATGTGAAAGGCTTCCGCTTCAGACCACAAAAAGCTGTCAGAGTAGAAAAAGTTGGGACTATAAAAATCATTCTGACCTATGTTTCCGAAAGATCAATCTGTCAATTCTAGGCTGGCTCAAAGCATTATCCAACAATATAGCAAGAGAAGAGATGTTGGCACTAATTTATTGCAACAATGGGAATAATAGATTGGGTCGGAAATCCACGTCTATTATCAATAAATCTAAATTACTGGGCGGGGTAGAAGGGTTAAAAGAAGTATTTTGCACTTCTCTTAGCAACAGCTCATGCATTCTTATGTAGAACTAGATTACACATTAAGGCTCCTGCTTTTGCCTGGAAATGTGTTCATTGCAGGCAACATTTTCATACAGGTCATCTAAAAATACCTAGGATATCTTTACCACTCCAACAACCAAACCAAGTACTAAATATCTATCGTTCCAAACATTGCCTAGGCATTTCATAAAATACTTTTCACCCAGTTTATTTAATTTAAAATGTCAAAAATAAGATTCTGTGTGTATCTAAGTGCCACTCAAGTTTGACATGTTGTAAAAATATTAAAATTAACTATATTGTACAGTTGAATAATTCTGCTAAGATGGTTTGTAGATTACAAAGGCACTACAATTCATGCGCGTGGATCTGGTTCAGTTGTCATTATAAGTAAATTGCTATTTTCTTCTTAAAGTAATATTTAATGTTATCCCAAATAACAGAGAATATTTCTTAATTTTGTTACTTGCCTTACATTTCTAGTGAATATTGGCTAATCAGTTGCACATAATTCCTAGCAACAATGTACAATGACTAGGAAAAGCAAGTTTTCATTTGAACCTGTTTGATAAATTGACTTACAATATTTATCAATTCTTAGGAATACTGCTTTTTGTTCGTCATCTGTAACACTACTCAAATAGCACATACTGTAGTACATGAAGCTGTTATAAGTTACTTGTGAATTACAATGGCCAGGATTGGCTCAGCATTTCAGTGACGTAGGCCACAATCCTAACCATGTCCACTCAGAAATAAGTCTAGCTGAATTTAGTGGGGCTTATTCCCAGGTACGAATCCCTGCAACGGGGTGAGCTCCCGTTGTTCAGTTCCAGCTGCTGCCAACCTAGCAGTTTGAAAGCACGTCAAAGTGCAAGTAGATAAATAGGTACCACTCCGGCGGGAAGGTAAACGGCGTTTCCGTGCGCTGCTCTGGTTCGCCAGAAGCGGCTTAGTCATGCTGGCCACATGACCCAGAAGCTGTACGCCAGCTCCCTCGGCCAGTAAAGTGTGATGAGCGCCGCAACCCCAGAGTCGGTCACGACTGGACCTAATGGTCAGGGGTCCCTTTACCTTTATTCCCAGGTAAGTGGAGTTAGAATTGCAGTCTGGCACAGATCCTTCATGAGTTAAGCATTTCAGTGTTGGCACCAGTGTTCAAAACTCCCATTGTTCTAGGCGCATTTTGCAACAGGGAATTTCATTGGCGTGAGCAGTTTCTGAGCTCTGGGCGCAGTACTGCAGCTAAAATTTCAGATTAAAACTGCAGAGTGGAAGGAAAGGAGGACCTTTTCCTGCCTCCCCACTTCCAGCTACTCTGAAGACTGGAGAAGAGACCTCTATAAGAATATTAGGGGGTGGGCAGGGGAAGGACTAGCCTATGTGAAAAATGAACATAATATTTTGGCTGCAGTTCATTCATTTTCAGCTTTGTATTCATGTTATAAAAAAGCGTGTCTAGACATTTTGTTGTTGTGCCCATAACCTAGGATTAAGGTGCCATTTAGCTCCTAGCTTTCATATCTCAGTTTCTAATACTGGTTGGCACAACCTATGGCTGCATTCATCATGAATAAAAATCGCAACGTGATAAGTCACCAATATGCTTTCAACAATGTTGAATGACTTATCTGCTCTTCAATGAAAACCCTTCTATGTTTTATCAGCTGTGCTAAATATTACCCACCCCATAAGAAAAGCAACCACCTTGTACACACCTGTCCTCCATTCTCTCAGTGGTGCAGATCTGCACACCTGGCGACTCACCAAGTCAGATGCAGACTGTTTTCAATCATTTGGCAAACTACAATGCATGGCTAATTTTCCTCGTTTTTACAGTCCCAAGCAATCAACTAAAACAAGAGGCTTGCCAAGCCCATATGAACTAACACACATGACTGTTGGGCTTTTGTTGGCTTGGTGGTTTCTTAGTTTTGCAGGCCTGTCCTGGTTTCTTGACTTCTTATTTCCCACTTCCACCTCTCAAGGGTCAAAGAAAGGGAACAAATAAACGTGACCAAACCATGATGATCAAAATACCAGTTCCACTTGGTGGGTGTTATGTTCACACAAATGCTTGAATTAACAAACTAAAGTTGGCACTGTAGAATGGAAACTGGTGTCTAAATGTGCTTAGAATGAAAACTCACAATGGGCCCACTGCTGTTTTGGCACAACACAACATAGTACATAAAACAGGTGCAGATCAGAACAACAGGTTCCTGAAATCTACTCATCTAAAGTCCATTAAAAATCACTTTTCAAGTGTGCATACTAATTAATGATAATAAGGATGTCATTTAATTAAAGATTAGCCCTCCTGGTGATGAACCTCCTTATTGTATAATGGTTTCCAATGTGTCTTGCTAATAACCCATCATGTAATTACAGCTTCATAATCCAGCTTTAATTTAGCATAATTATTCACTTCCTAGTCCAAGTAACCAAAAGGATTTTGTGTGGATTGTCACAGAGCATAAAAACTCTCAATTCTTCATTGTCAGTACTTAATCCACACTGCTAGGAAACTGGTCACTCGACAGAGAATCTTCATGTTATTACACAGGGCTCCATGCAAACCAAAGGGAAAATCTATTGAGCCATTATTCTGTGATCACAACTCCCGTGAATGAGGAATGACAGCACAATTCACCCCCATGGAAAAACAAAGCCCACAGCCATTGAGGAGGACAAAGCAGCGATTAAAAACACAAACAAAGTGGACTATAAAGATACAGGGCTTACTTGTATCCTTTGGGTGTTAGGATGCACTTGGAGTCATGTTGACAGGGGTTCAGGTCTTGGGCACAGAAATCCAGCTTCTCTTCACATAGCTCACCTGTAACAAAGTATATCCAATCACCATTACGAGACCACCACGGGACATGGGAAGCAAAGTGTAAAAACTATTTATTTCTATAGCAACTTTTAGTACAGCCAAGCAGCTCCAGTCGCATAAGCTGCTAAAATACTTGGCAAATGATAATCTCTTTTTCTCCCGCTGTAATCTCGCTTCTCATGACTTTTCTTCGGCAACATCTCTTTGTCTGCAAAACTGCCATTTAACTCGTTTGCTTATACAGTTGGGTTTGCTCTGGGCAATCGATAAAAATCAGGCCAGCAAATTCAGGCAGACACGCATAACTGCCCCAAAGAGGTTGATTAACAGTTTGACAATAAACGTTCCCTGTAGCGCAGAGACGACAGCAGATCGGTCATCCTACTAACAGACTAATCAACTGACTAAAATATCATTATATTATAACACAGCTGAGGTTTTAAGACGGTTTAACAAAGGGAGCAGCAAGAACATTTTAATGAGACAAAGATGTTTCCCCAACCAATATCCTTGAAAAATTGAATATATGGAAATTGGACTCTATGAAAAGTTCCAAGCTTTTTATAAAGATTTGTCTTCTCTTCTTTGGGCAGACTTCATGGGAGCTCACACAGACCATTCACCCTGTGCTTAGTTCTTCTCCATAGCTTGTTCCCATACCACACCGGTGTCATGCAACTCTCACATGCATTTATTGTGCAACCAGCAACAGACTAATTTCTAACTACAAGGGGGCATGATGCTTAGTTAGGTAGAAATGTTAATATTGGCTCCACATACGCTTTCCCAAGATACATATGACCATAGTAAGCAGCCATGGGGGAAGCAGTTTCCATGATACAAAGGTGAAGCATAAATTAGGCTATGGCCATGGCTCTTTCAGTGGGTCTTAATCTGCTCTTTGTGCAACCAAGATATGGTCTATCAACAGTTCCCTCCACTGCTTTTGCTTCTCCCTTTCGGCCAAACTACTGACTTGTACAGGGGGGGGGGAAAGGTAAGGGTTAGTAATGAGTAAGAAATGAACATTTGCCTCTGGCCCTCAACTATTGCCTCCAAGGGCCTGGGCAAGCATACTCTGCAATCAATGGTTTCTGTTCCATCTTACTTATACTTCTTATAATCATCTTTCATTGTTCCTTCCTCTTTGCTGCTATTTTTTCTTCCAAAATGCCTTTCCAACTCCAATCTTTATGCCTTGGTGTCCACCTGATAGCCATATGCAGCCACTATGACTACACTTGGGACACGGGTGGCGCTGTGGGTTAAACCACAGAGCCTAGGACTTGCTGATCAGAAGGTCGGCAGTTCGAATCCCCACAACGGGGTGAGCTCCCGTTGCTCGGTCCCTGCTCCTGCCAACCTAGCAGTTCGAAAGCACGTCAAAGTGCAAGTAGATAAATAGGTACCGCTCCGGCGGGAAGGTAAACGTCGTTTCCATGCACTGCTCTGGTTCGCCAGAAGCGGCTTAGTCATGCTGGCCACATGACCCGGAAGCTGTACGCCAGCTCCGTCGGCCAATGAAGCGAGATGAGCACCGCAACCCCAGAGTCGGTCACGACTGGACCTAATGGTCAGGGGTCCCTTTACCTTTACCTTATGACTACACTTAAGGTATATTGCTCTACATGGTTACAATGAACCAATCATTCTTGAGTATATTTCCACTGGAGTAAACTTTGACCCCCCCCAAAAAAAAATTAAAAATAAGATTTCATACATCCCAAAAACCAATTAACTCTTCTAATTGCAATCTTCTGCATTATCACAAACACTATTGTTAAGGACACTGTGGGTGTCTCTAAACAGTTCTCATCCTATTTTGAAAATGAGGGAGTTTCATCTTGAGCTTCTGGTGTGACATGTCTGCTGTTCAAAGCGGGGTAAGTAAGAACACGCACAGAAGGTCTTTGAAGCACTTAAAGCAGCTCCTGAAATCTTGTCTGTGGTCCTCTAAATTACATTTTAGGCAGCAGCAGCATGAGTGTGGTTTTGCCTTGGTATAGGCAGATAGATCAGTGAAGCAAAAACAAATTCATGGGAATTGTGTTTTGTTACACTGCTCACAGCAGCCCAGCCAGCTTGCAGTGGTTTGGAAGAAAGACAATTTTCAGTAATCTATCTCCACTCCTTACACACGCAGATAGGAGTGTGCGAGAAAAGAGTGTGGAAAGGAGAATGAATCTGCCAGAAGATATCAATTTGAACTTTGGAGACCGGTGTCATTAATGAACACCCTGATCTACATGTTTTTAAAGCGTCAATCTTTCCTTGGCCCGAAATCGGCAACTGGAAGATGTGGGCAAAAGGGTGATATTAAACCAGCAAGTTGAATCCAGACAACATGGAAATGGCAATCTGATGAGTAATCCGAATTGCTCTTGTGGGAATTGCCATGGGGACGTGGTAATCTCCCTAAAATGACTGCTGTAACCTCTTACACAGTACTTAAATATGTGGGGTTTTTTTTTACATTTTAACTCCTATATTAATGAAATCTACCTTGCCCTAAGAAGACAGTATGTAAATATTCATATATTAGTTTATTAAAGATAGCCAGAGGTTAGACAACACATAATAAATGATATCTGATACAATATGTAGCATTTATATGGCACTTTAAGAGAACTAAAGATTTCCCATATGTTATATCAGTAATCTTTACAACATGCCTGTAAGGTAGGAATTATTTCTGCATATCAAATCAAGTCAAGTTTATTTCCTAAATGATCTAAAAGGCTGATCTCCACAATCAAGTTGTAGTACTGAGACTGAGAGAGATAGGGAGTTCCTTAAAACTTTTATCAATCACATTTTCTTTTATCAGGGAATATTATCCCTGGCTGGGTAGTTTAACAATCCGTTAATACATTACTTAAGAAAGGAAACATGTACGCACTCACTCGCTACGCATTCTCGGACAGAAAACAGCCTTTTGGTCAAACTTGTGAAAAGTCCTAGAAATTGTTTCAGTAGAGGAAACTAAAGTGAAATTTAGACACACAAAAAAGCCCCCCCTACTTCTCTTGATATTAGAAGCCTATGAATGATGAAATATTAATAAACTCAGAAATATCTTTTGATGGCTGTTTCAGTAGCTGAAACCCATATAAGGAAACTGAAGTAAAAGTGAAAAGAGAAACCAAGGTAATGAAATAGGCTTAAAAGGCAACTAACCTTTTTCCACTTCATTCAGATTAGCAGCTTGTGGTAACAAAGACAGAAGAGACAAAGAGACTTTTACATTGTACTGAAACAGCATAGCACAAATAAAATAATGCACAACTAACAGCAGCGGAAAAGCTAAATTGATGTAGCAAAAGTGAAGACAGCTTTTCATTTTTATCAGCTACACAACAAAACACACAAAAGAGGTATGTGCCACTACCAGCATAGAAAGAGCTTTGCTTGACCAAAGATACATATGATCTTAATGGCAGATGATAATGAGCAGCAAGAAAAATGACTAGATAATCTATTCTACAGAATGCACACTTAATGATCCCAACATTCAAAAGATTGCGGAGAACAAATGTGAATACATGAAGAAAGCCAGACAAGAGTTTAAAGTGTAAATAATGTTACAAAGGTTTTCAAATGTTTCATTTCCAAAGGTTTCACCTGTTCTCATCATATATATATATATGGCTTCACTGCTGTCACTTGATATTGTCTCTAGTATTATTCTTCACAGCAATGAAATAGCTGTTGGAAACAAAGGTGAACTATACTTCTCCATCCTACACCATCTGCTAGTTAAAGATGAGGGGTTTTTTGGGGTGTGTGTTGTGTTTTTTAACCCTTTAGGACACACATAACATTTTATTTGATGTTTCATTTGGAATGTTTTGTCAAAGCTTTGTACATTCCCCTCTAGAGGGCACTGGTGTTTTCCACAAACAAAACTGGAGCCTGCCAAATCTAGCCAGCTAAAATAGGGATACAAGGATCCGCTAATAATTTGTTTAAATGTTTATTTGTTACACTAATATCCCATCCCATGTGGAGCTCCAATGAAGGTTCTGACTAGATTCACACATGCTCAGATTCGGCCACACAATAGCATCAGGTGCTTCCAGCCTCACTTGCTAGGTCCCTAAAGTCGCAGCCTATATGCACTTTATTTCCAGCTATGGTTTGTGGTGCAGAATGCTAAGAGTCTCTGTTACACAGGTTTAAAAGAGAAGTAGGTAATCCTGAATCTATTAAGAGAAGAGAAAGTGCAGCTTTTAAAACACAGGAAATGTAAAAAAACAACAACCCATGGTTCTAAACATGTTTAGTCAGAATTTCCTTTCTTGTAACTTTAAGCCATTGGTTTGGATCTTACTCTTCAGAGCAGAAAAAAAAAAAGTTTGCTCTATCTTCCATGTGACAGCCCTTTAGATATTTGAAGACGACTATCATATCTCCTCTCAGTCCCCTCTTTTCCAGGCTAAACATACCCAGCTCCTTCAACCGCTCCTCATAAGGCTTGGTTTCCAGACCCTTGACCATCATGGTTGGGGAACACTTATTCTATATGGGATCACACTCTAACAAAATGGAGCTAGCACTGCTCCTGGAGGTCCAGGTTTGCAGGTACCGTATTTTTTGCTCCATGAGATGCACCTGACAATAAGACGCACCTAGTTTTTAGAGGAGGAAAACAAGAAAAAAAATATTCTGAACGAAACAGTGGATGTATGATTTTTGTGGTTCATGCTGTGGCCACAGATATGATATGTGATTTGACGGTGAGTTTGGGGTAGCCCAATGCAAAAATCCTGAGAATCCATGTGGATCCATGCTTTGTAACCACGTTTTTGCGCCACTGTGGCCCCACGAAACAGTGAATGCATGATTTTTTTGGTGCAGGCTGTAGCCATGGACATGCTGTGTGATCTGATGGTGAATTTGGCGTGACCCAATGCAAAATTCCTGAGTATCCATGTGCTTTTACCTCTCCCCTCCCAGGCAGCCTCCTTTGTCTCTAGAGTCCCTTATGTCCCTCCCGATCGCTTGCTGATCAGCTGCTCAGCGGCTTTGTTTCAACACCCCCTTCCCTCTTTCTAAAAAAAAGAGAACACGATCTGCTTTTTGCCCCAGGGCAATTCAGCTCCAGGGACCACGCATTTGCTCCATAAGACACACAAACATTTCCCCTTACTTTTTAGGAGGAAAAAAGTGCATCTTATGGAGCAAAAAATATGGTATATGCCCAGACTGACATTGGCTCACATAGCACCTGCACTTGCTACTAGAAGACAAGAGATCTGGCCACTTTTATTTCTGTTTTGCTTGCCTCCATACTGAGTTACAGTGATGCAGTATACATTGAGCTGCCCTTTAAGATAATTCAGACACTTCAGCTGCTGAAAAATGCAACAGTTCAGTTACTGATTAGCTCAAACCATTTTTGTCAGCGATTAACATTTTAGGCACATCCAAAGGATGTGCAATCGCCGATGTGTGGATCCGTTTGGACCCAGAAGAGGGAAGGATACGGGCGGAACAGAGTGTGTGTGTGTGGGGGGGTGCTTCGTCAATGCATGTGGGGGCTGGGAACGGAACACCCATGCAAAATGGCTGTCACCTGTACCTATTTCGAAACAGCTACACTGGCAACTAATACATTTCTGGGCTCAGAATTTATTTTATTATCCCAGAGGACACCTTCTCCCATATGAGTTCCCTTCCCACTAAGAAGTCTTAATGAGACCCTGTTAAAGGCTGCATCACATGTGAGGGCTGGATTATCTTCCACAAGAAGCAAGGCCTTTTCTGCTGCAGCCCCAGAATGTTGAAACCCCGGTCTATGTGAGATTTGAATGATTCCCTCTTTGTTAAAATTTTTCTGTTTTGCCCTTTCAGGTGATATATAACCATAGTTGCTTTTATGTTTATATGTCTGGTGGGTTTTTGCCTTTATTTGATGTTTTAGCCTTTGTATACCATTTTGATAATTTTTATTTCAAATAAGGTATAAAAAAATATTTTAAATAAAAATAAATAAATGTCCAATTGAAAATCTGACCCCTATCTCTGAAATGAAACAAATGACAACATTAAAGAGGAAAAAAGATATCTAAGTCAATAACCAGCAGCCTAACTAGGTGAAAGGGACGCGGGTGGCGCTGTGGGTTAAACCACAGAGCCTAGGGCTTGCCGATCAGAAGGTTGGCGGTTCAAATCCCCGCGACGGGGTGAGCTCCCGTTGCTCAGTCCCTGCTCCTGCCAACCTAGCAGTTCGAAAGCACGTCAAAGTGCAAGTAGATAAATAGGTACCGCTCCGGCGGGAAGGTAAACGGCGTTTCCGTGCACTGCTCTGGTTCGCCAGAAGTGGCTTGGTCATGCTGGCCACGTGACCCGGAAGCTGTACGCCGGCTCCCTTGGCCAATTAAGCGAGATGAGCGCTACAAGCCCAGAGTCGGTCACGACTGGACGTAATGGTCAGGGGTCGCTTTACCTTTACCTAACTAGGTGAAACATCAGTTTGCTTTGATGCTCTGAGCTGAGAGTGTATGTGCGGATGAAGACCAGGAATTAATTCCTAGGATTCTGCCTGCCTTGCAGACACTATTGAAAGGAAAATTCTAGCAGAAAAGAGAAATGACCAGCATGGGCATAGCTGCGGGGGAGGGGGGCAATGGGAGGCAGCTTGCTCCCCTGATCAATTAAAAAAAAAAGAAATATTTAACTAACTGACCAACCACTTCGGTTCTGCCCCCCCCCAAATCCTGGCTACGCCCATAATGACCAGAGATAAGGCCCTAGACCTAACAATCTTCTACGCAAACTAGATCTCAGAAACTAGATCTCACTTATGCTAAGCAAGCAGTTTAATAACTTCATATATTGCTGAGTTACAAATCCTTCCATTTTGACTAATTACTGATTTTAAAAAATATATATTTCCATTCCTCATGCCTCATTGATTTTCCATATATTGTATATACAGAAAGAAACTCAAAAAAAGAGAAGTCACTAAAACAAACACAAAATCCACTTTTAAATCACCATGACAAGCAAAACCTCAGTGCTTCATTTCAATATAAAACTAACCAGATTATCCATGTCTCTGAAATCTGTGAAACGCTGTAATTGAAAACTGACCTTTGGTTTGAATCTTTAAAACATTTTTGCTCTCAGCCGCTGAAAGTACGTCAGCAAAAACAAGCCCAAATATCAGTTTGTATAACCCATTTTTATGTGAGCTGGCAATTCAGGTGAATTTCTAGTCAAGAGACCTTTGTGGTTCAGTACTGATTTTATCATCTCTCCCTTCTTATCAGTAGCATAAATAATAATAACAACAATAATCCATGCCTTTCAGAGCTGTGGCTAGCTACTTCTGCTTCACGATACTATATAATCCTATTTTGGCATTCAAGCAACATGTTTGTGGCGACTGTAGTAGGGTTACAAGTGAGTGAGTGTGCAGGTCCTATCCCAAATGTCACCATCCCATGAGAGCTGCCCAAACCTTGTTGCATTGAAAGCAAGGAAACTGGAGGAGCACCTAAGCATGTTCAGGTGGACACACTTAGGAGTGTCTGAGCCCAGCCATGAAATCAGGATCCACCCTGGAACTACTGAAGGACAGGGCAATTAAAACATTACCAACGCTTTCTCAAATCTTCCTTCTATGAAGACTCTATAGACTTGGAGCCTTTTCTAGCTATTGTGACCTGTGCAGATGTGGTTAATCTGCCACTCACATAAAATACCAGAACGTTCTTACTACGCATGAGAAAACTGATCTCCGGCAGTCATGCTTATTGAGAAAATGACAGACTTTGTTTCAGTACTGACCTAGTTATCCATGCTTTGCTATTTCAATCAATGTCAAGTACGGTGCATATTGAAATGAAAAATGACATTTGCCTCTTTTCATAGCCCCCCCCCAATACACAAGCACACAATCTAGTACATAATTATTATTTTTAATATATACATGTGAAGGGGGGTATATGTGTACCCACACACAGGGGGCAAAATTAGTTCAAGACCTGAGAATTCATTTCTAAATGATTCCTGTTTCAAATTGGACTTCTACAGCCTTGATAAATTAATATAATATGGTTTAGTTAGGTTGGACCAATAGTTTGCTGGGTTAAATCAGGAAGATATAGCCCGGATGTGTGTGTGTGTGTGTGTATTCTTAGAAAGGCAAATAAATATTATCTATCATAATAGTTTCAAAAAGCATTTGCAGTTTGGTGAAAGAGAATTGCATGGCTGAAAGGAAAACTATGGAGGTGCAGTTATGCGACAGACAGAATACAGAAAAATGGTTCTTCTGGATTCCAATAATTTCTGGGACATAATTACAGTATTTAGCAATTTTAGTGCAGTATCAATTGCAGTGTGTTCAATCAGGGAATAATGAAAAATGGAATGTTCCTTATTTCAGTTTTTCGCTTTTCCAGGCTCTACATTTTCCGTTATCAAGCGATGCTTGTAAGAATGCAAAGAGCAGCTAAACAAAAGGCTAAATGAACAGACTCCTAAAAGGTATTGCAAAGTCAAGCAAACTAGAATAAAAGTGATTCAAACGCATTAGCATGCTAAATGCTGTTAAGAGTATCATTTCCCCTTTTCCTACCTGTGTACTCCGGAGGACAGAGGCAAGTGTAGTTGTTAATTCCATCAACACAGGTTGAGTTATTTTCACAATCATTATCTTCACAATCATCGACGTTCACTTCACAGTTTTCACCTTCAAATCCATCTGCACAGGCACACCTGTAAATGAGAAACCTTTTCAGACAAGTGTTTATGTGAGAAGACGATGCTGAGCTAATGGACCTTTGACCTAATCCCCCAGGACAGATACGTTCTTACATAAATAAAAAGATTCTGTATTCACGCCGTGAGAATCTAAACTGTACTTCTTATTGCCCTTTGATGTCTTCTCAGCATCATTTATGCTGCTTTTTATACCACTGACCTGTTTTGGAGCTGACGAACCCATGCCAGAAATTTGTCAAACATAAAACATAGCACAAAGTATATAGTGAAAACTGGGGAATTTCTGAAAATTGGAAGGTAACTTTGCTGTTGTTTAGTCGTTAAGTCGTGTCTGACTCTTCATGACCCCATGGACCAGAGCATGCCAGGCACTCCTGTCTTCCACTGCCTCCCACAGTTTGGTCAAACTCATGTTAGTAGCTTCGAGAACACTGTCCAACCATCTCGTCCTCTGTAGTCAACTTCTCCTTGTGCTCCCCATCTCTCCCAACATCATGGTCTTTTCCAGGGAGTCTTCTCTTCTCATGAGGTGGCCAAAGTATTGGAGCCTCAGCTTCAGGATCTGTCCTTCCAGTGAGCACTCAGGCCTGATTTCCTTCAGAATGGATAGGTTTGATCTTCTTACAGTCCATGGGACTCTCAAGAGTCTCCTCCAGCACCACAATTCAAAAGCATCAATTCTCCAGCGATCAGCCTTCTTTATGGTCCAGCTCTCACTTCTATAAATCACTACTGGGAAAACCATAGCTTTAACTATATGGACCTTTGTTGGCAAGGTGATGTCTTCGTCGGCAAGGTGAAGTGAAGGTAACTAGGGAACACTAAGTTAAATGGAAGTTTTGTTTCATTTATTGCAGAAGCAATACTAGAATTGGTTCTGAACTGGTACTTTATTCATGTGCGTATGTATTTCAAACATGGTAGCATGTTATGGAATGAATATATATAAACGCACAGAGAGAGGGGAGCTGAAACCTCACTACTTAAGGAATTTAGCTTCTTTGGGGAATAAATTGTATTTAAATTTATTTACTCCTGGTTTGTATTGGGTGCTGGTGACAAAATGCATTCATGGTGAACAATATGGTAAGCTAATACTCTGGATACATTTACTAACTTTCCCTGCGTAAGTCTCACCAAACTAACGTGTTCTGAAGCGCTTCTTGCTCATTTTAGTCCTTTGAAGCTGTGATTAAATGTTAATTTACCATGGTATTAAAATGCATCAGATTAATTTCAAACAGAAAGCACTCTAACCTTTGGCCAAAATTTAGATGTAAAATTAAAGATAATTTCTTAATGAAAAGCAGGAATCAAGAAGGTTTTTAACTAGATAGAAGAATGGATCAGCATTCTTATTTGAAATTATTGGATCCATTTATTAAAGAACTCTATTTCATAATTCATGGAATACATCTCGGGTAATTGTAGTGTGTGATTAAATAACTCTAGATTAAAAATGCTCACAGCATGTTTATCCACTGGCGTGCTGATTTGGCAATGAATCATTAATTTTCTGTTTCACTGGGATTTACATCTGATCATTTACAGGCTGTCTGTTGATATAATGCACAGAACAACAGCTGAATTGAGAGTCTTTCCAGCAGGGATCTAGCTAGCAATTAATTAGCATAATAGAGTCAACACCATGTTGTCTTGCCCTGTTATGCCTTGACTAATAACAACGTATTTAAAAGAAAAACTTAACAGGGAACATTAAGCTCATTGATGTTACTTTGTTTCCTGAAGCCTTAGAAGAACCACCACTGTGGGTTTGTGCTTTTGTGCTTATTAATAGTCCTCACTTCTCATTACTTTGTGGGATCAAAGATTACTAATAGCACACATAGACTTTTGTGTGGGAGTGCTTGGGTTCGGCTAGTCTGGTCTTTCAAAAGCAACAGGCTTCTCTTCTGTGTTTCCAGATAAAAACGTACCAAAATCCATCCTTTTCTCCTTCTTTTAAGTGACAAGTCCCTCCTTGTTTACAAGGGTTGCTAATGCAGGCATGAATTGGAACATCACAGTCCTGGCCCTAGAAATAAAACCGCAAAGTTGTGAGATTGCACAGAGAGAAGGCAAATTGGTTTATTCTTTTAAAATAACACAGTTATATACAGCTTGCCAATCAGAATGTTGGCTGTTCGAATCCACGCAATGGGGTGAACTCCCGTTGCTCTGTCCCAGTTTCTGCCAACCTAGCAGTTTGAAAGCACACCAGTGCAAGTAAATAAAGAGGTACTACTGCGGTGGGTAGGTAAACAGTGTTTCTATGTGCTCTGGCACTCGTCATGGTCCTCCATGTGCCAGTAGCAGTTTAGTCATGCTGGCCACATGACCTGGAAAGCTGTCTGTGGACAAACGCTGGCTCCCTTGGTCTGAAAGCGAGATGAGCACCACAACCCCATAGTCCCCTTTGACTGGACTTAACTGTCCAGGGGCCCTTTACCTTATACATTTCTCCACCCTGCTGTTAGTCTTGCTTCTCCCTCTTCAAAACCCAATGGCAGAGCATGTACTTGGCCTATAGGATGGAAGTTCAACCTGTGATCCCAAAGTACTAGGCTACATGGACCAATGGCATGGCTTAGCCTGGAAGATGGGTTCCCAATCTAATAAAATAAAAAATGACCTTCATATGTTCTCCATACCTTGAAGCCATAGGGACAGGAGCATCTGTAGAAATCGACAGGGTCGTTATTACAAGTTCCATCATTTTTGCATGGGTTTGATAAGCAGGGACTACATTTGGCCAGAATACTGACATCCACAGGACCTTCAAGGGAACACAAATTCACAGTCAGACACAAGCCTGTCATATTTGTTATCAAATACCTTTTCACCTAGGGGTGTCTGGCTAGAGCTATACTAGCCAATCATTCAATACATTTATGCCATACGCTGGCTGTGGACATGTAGCCTTTATGTGATGCCCAGGCTACACTCAGTTGCTAGCTGAGCAACCTTACCAAGAAAAAGCTGCACAATGCACAAAATGGTTCACTGAGGCTGGACTTGTGGAGGACAAGGCTATCAAGGGCTACTAGTCTTTTTGGTTCTATTACCTCCAGAAGCCCAAATTATGTGGGTCTTCCCACTCAAAGGAAGGAGATCGTGTGACTTCATTTGCTACAAGCATCCACCCTTCCACTACAGGAGTTCAGTTTTTGAACCTGGTAGGTTTTTTGATCCAGGCTCTAGTCCTTATTGCCACAAATGAAGAAGAAGAAACATCAGAAGATGGAGGACTCAACAGAAGGAAGACGATATCAAGGCAATAACCATATTTAAGGGTAGGCGCAGTAGAGGAAGATACCAAGAAATCAGAAGATCAGAAAACAGAAGTCAAGGAATGGGAAGGCTTGTCAATATCAATACTGACGCTCACAGAGGATATTGAAGGATACAACAAGATGGTAACAATTACAATTCTAACACGGTATATAAAACTTGCGGAAGTATAATGGCTTAACTGACACTGAAATGAGAATGCCTAAATATATATTGGTGAAAAGGTTTAACATTGGGGGTTTTCTACAGTTGTTTTCTAAAGGACTCTGGGTTAATGAATAACTGTTGATTGTGTTTTACTCTGTGCCCAGAGTGAGCATTTGATCATGTGATGAAGGTATTGAATTGCAAATCTTCACTTTGTTAGAGAATTGCCTTTAGTCCTTGTCTCTCAAACTCCATGGGGTGAGGATGAAAATGGAGCTCTCCTGAAGGGAGAGAAACAGCCTAAGGCTTCTAGGTCTGTTTCTAGGTCTGTTTGAATTATTTCACATTTTCTAAGATTCTGGGCCTGTGCTGAACAGCACAATACATCGTATGGATATTTTGATTATATCTTTAATGCTTATATTCTGTTTTTGAAAAGTTTGGCCAGGAAACTTTGAACAGTATTATTATGGGCCTGGACAATGATTTATTCCAAAAGGAATCAGTTCTTTTTGCTTCCAGTCACTTCAAACTGTGCAATATTAATATCTGCAATATCCCCCCCCCAAAAAAAAGTCAAGGAAAGAAACAACTATCTGACTTTTAGAAGACATCTTAAAGCAGTCCTGTATAGGGAAGTTTTAAATGTTTGATGTTTTACTGTGGTTTTATAATTTGTTGGAAGCTGCCCAGAGTGGTTGGGGCAACCTAGTCAGATGGACGGCATATAAATTAAACAGAGGTTGGATGGCCATCTGTCATGGATGCTTTAGCTGAGATTCCTGCATTGCAGGTGGTTGGACTAGATGACCCTGGGTCCCTTCCAACTTTACGATTCTATGATTAATAAATCATCATCATGATTTAAAAGACCAAAAGGTTGTTTAGGATGCCAGAATGTCATTATGCCATAGCACGTAAAAAGGAATCACTCACAAATGTCATCCAAGCAAAGTGGGAAGAAACGGACAACATGCACGTCTTTGGGGAAAATGTTTGCTTGAGAAACATGTAGGGAAGGTCCGAAGGTCCTGGCTTAAACAGAAATTCAATCCAGGGCACTTTACAGTCTTACCTGGTATCAGAAAACCACAAGGCCCTGGTATCTCTAGAAGCAGGGTGTGGATTGTGAAGTGCCAAAAGTAAAACATGGAAAATCTATTAGATGCGACACCCCTAGAGGAATAATGTATATGGGAATAGGGCGAATGCTCTAGGGGACATTATCCATGGAAATAAGCTCTTTGCTAATACTATTTCTAATGTAAGTAGAAAGTAGAACTACATAATTCAGAAGGGAATTTAGCAAATGTTCTTTACATTGGTTATTTTATTTTTAATTCTACATTGCTGTACATTGCTATCTTTGAGCACAAGTTTTCTCATTGTTAATACAGTGGTACCTCGGGTTAAGTACTTAATTCGTTCCGGAGGTCCGTTCTTCACCTGAAACTGTTCTTAACCTGAAGCACCACTTTAGCTAATGGGGCCTCCTGCTGCCACCGTGCCACCGGAGCACGATTTCTGTTCTCATCCTGAAGCAAAGTTCTTAACCCGAGGTACTATTTCTGGGTTAGCAGAGTCTGTAACCTGAAGCATATGTAACCCAAGGTACCACTGTACTGGACTTGTACGCAAGCCAAAAGAAGAAATAGTTTCCCCCGTACCCCAATAAGTTCTAGCACTTGTAATCATAGCAAGAAACATGTTGCACTACATCAGACTATTAAAAGTTTTATTTTCCTAAAGACAGTGATTCTATTAGACAATGGCTTCTAAGGGTTTTTAAACAAGCAAAAATGAAACCAATATGACTGAGACAACCTTCAGAATGGTGACTCTCCAGACATCTTGAAAGTACTACTGGACACATTACGTTCTTATTGTATTCTATAATGCTATAAACAAACATTTGTAAACAAAAATGTGTAATCCAGGTACACTCAACAGATAACTGTGATTGACTGCAGCTTTTTGCTGAGTGTACACATTGGCAAACCCAGATTTGCATCCCCGTTATAGATGAAATGGTCCTAAGTCATTCAGGGAGAATGACAGCAATAATTTTTCAAATGTGTTCCATGGCATGGAATATTTTTAACACACTGGATAAGAGCAGGAAATGTCTCTCTTATGGTTATATGAAACTGAGAGCATATTATATTGAAGGCAATTATTTTTCTATTCTAGGATGCTGAAATATAAGCATTTTGGCGAGGGGGAACATACCTTGGCAGGTGAATTTTTTAGATGGAGTGGTGAGAAGCAGCTTGTCAGCCATTTCCCCAGGTCCAGCACAACGGGCTATGCCTGGCTCTTTGTATTCCGACTTTACCCAATCAGACAGCCACTGCATATTACAGTCACAGTGAAGTGGATTTGCTCCAATTGCACTGCAGAACCAAAACAACAACAACACCATTTCACATGATCTCTCTCACAGAGCTTTTCTTATCATGAAAACATAGTGGAAAATACTCCGTATGTTGCTGAATCAACTTACTAAAAAGTTACAGAAAAGAGAGCATGAAGCTTCAGCTTCACAATGGCTCTGAAGGGAAACATTGGGAAGAAATGCATTATAAAATTAAAAAGGTAAAGGGACCCTGACCATTAGGTCCAGTCGTGGCCGACTCTGGGGTTGTGGCGCTCATCTCGCTTTATTGGCCGAGGGAGCCGGCATACAACTTCCGGGTCATGTGGCCAGCATGACTAAGCCGCTTCTGGCGAACCAGAGCAACACACGGAAACGCTTTTTACCTTCCTGCTGGAGCGGTACCTATTTATCTACTTGCACTTTGACGTGCTTTCAAACTGCTAGGTTGGCAGGAGCAGGGACCGAGCAACGGGAGCTCACCCCGTCATGGGTATTCGAACCGCCGACCTTCTGATCGGCAAGTCCTAGGCTCTGTGGTTTAACCCACAGTGCCACCCACATCCCTATTATAAAATTATAAACCCATTATAAACAATTCATCACCAAATGGTTAACTGTGAAAGGTGGAACTAAACATTAAAAGGCAAACATGGGGCTCCAAGTTTTTCTCACAATACTAATGTGAAGGAAGGGGGCATCTGCAAGATATACCGTATTTTTCGTCCCATAGGACGCTCCGTCCCTTAGGACGCACCTAGTTTTTTGGGGGGGAAATAAAGGAAAACAATTTTCCCTTTAGTTCCCCCCAAAACTAGGTCGGGGAACAGCGGGATGGCGGCGCTGCGCCTCCCCACTGTCCCCCGAGCTTGTGGGGCTGGCCGATGTCTGCCCGAAGCGCAGGGCGCTCTGGTTCAGCGTGCCCCGCGCTCCGTGCAGCAGGCTGCTATTCGCAGCGTGGGGAGCCCTGCGGGAACTCCCGCAGGGCTCCCCACACTGCAGATGTCTGCCCGGTGCGCGGGGCGCTCTGCTTCAGGGCGTCCCTCGCGCCGGGCGGCAGGCTGCTATCCGCAGCCTAGGGAGCCCTGCGGGAACTCCTGCGGGCTCCCCAGGCTTTCTGATAGCTTCCTGAAGCCTGGAGAGCGAGAGGGGTCGGTGCGCACCGACCCCTCTCGCTCTCCAGGCTTCAGCGAAAGCCTGCATTCGCCCCATAGGACACACACAGATTTCCCCTTCATTTTTGGAGGGGAAAAAGTGCGTCCTATAGGGTGAAAAATACGGTAATCGGCAACTGAGAGGGGCTGCTTAGCGTCTCTTGTGTTTGCAAGTTTCCTCTGTATTGCAAACAAATGCTTTCCACTTATTTATTTTAACTTTCAGCACCCTTAACAAACCACAGTTTCTAGGATTCTTTGCGGGAAGCCATGATGGTTAAAGTGGTATAAAGGTGCTTTAAACGTATAGTGTGGATGTGACCTAGTGTCATCACAGAGAGCCGCTAACTGAAAATAATCAAGACTCCTACTCATGGGGGTGGGGAGGTTTTCAACCCAAACATTTATACTCCAAGCCCAGTAACAATCTGTTAACACTGAAAGAAGAGGCCCAGATCAATGCTTGCAACAGTGCAGGCTTTAAGGTGTAATCAGTGAATAAACAAAACATATTTTGCAAGAAGGCAAAGGAAGCAATAAAGAATTTAGCAATAGTTTCCCCTTATCAGCATAATATACAAGGCTTGACACATGCAACACGACATTCACTAAGTTGTTGTGGCAGGCTGGGGAAACATTGAGATGCTCATTCATTTCACTGCCAATTTTTACATGGTTTTTTGTGCACCCCAAAACATGAATTCCCTGGCTAGGAAAGTAATATAAATATTTGTTTATGGACTATATATACATAGCTGCAAGAATATTGAAGTTCATTAAAACGGTAAAAGAACAGAAGGTAGACATATGTTTACCTACAACCCATCTTCCATTGCTTATGTATCCTTCCAGTCAATCACACCAGCAAATACATTCTTACAATAAGCGCATCCAACCACTGTATAAGTGCACTGCTAAAAGTGTTATCTGTGTATATCCCAGGTACATGACAGCCTGTGCTTCCCTGAACTAGTCTATACAAATGTTTAGGATGAGGCTGTTAGTCTCTCTAACGGTGAACTGCCCAATCAGCACATGAATGCAAATATTAACTTATGGACAGGATACTTACAGATGGGATAACGCTGAAAGATCATTAAAAGCACCTTCAGGTACAACAGAAATATCATTGCCGTGTAGAGACCTATGCAAACGAGAAACAATTATGTGCTTGGAAATAGATGGCGAAGAACTTAATAAATGGCATTGATGCAATATATTTCCAGACATCTGCATATATTATCAGTATCAGTTCCTTGTAAGCTTGAAATCCATCCCAAAATTCACAGTCAACCAAGGCTGTTCTATCTATCTATCTATCTATCATCTATCTATCTATCTATCTATCATCTATCATCTATCTATCTATCTATCACACACACACACACTTTTTATTGCTTGTAAGCCACTTTGGATGAGATTTGCCTGGAAAAGCAGCATGTATGTTTTGGAAAACACCGTACTTTCCGTGTATAAGACTAGGGGTTTTTTTCACTTTAAAATAAGGTTAAAAATCTGGGGGTACCTTATAGATGGATAGTGCATATGCCCATTTTCTAAATTTGGGGTCCCCCAAAGTAAGGGGTGTCTTATACATGTGGACGTCTTATACACAGAAAAATATGATAAATCAATAAAAAAAGGGAATCTGTTTTTCCGGGTCATGTGGCCAGCATAACTATGCCGCTTCTGGCGAAACCAGAGCAGCGCACAGAAACACTGTTTACCTTCCCACCAGAGTGGTACCTATTTATCTACTTGCACTTTTGGGGGCGCTTTCAAACTATCACGGGGATTCGAACCGCCGACCTCCTGATCGGCAAGCCCAAGAGGGTCAGTGGTTTAGACCACAGCGCCACCTGCGTCCAACAATCCTAGCAGTCTGCCTCACATGATTATTTTACTGTGCACTCGAGTTCATACCTTATAATATGGCTACATGGGGTACTGCAAATTATTTATTTATGGAATAACTGTAGTTCAATTACTACATCAGAAGTTGCTTTAGGTTGATTCCATCAAGGTACCAGGGTGAGTGACTTCTTAGGGAATTATCCTAATTATAAACCATTAAGACCCAACTGAGCAGTTTTGGTGACAGAATCCCACACTTCTCTGGTAATGTATGAGATAATGCAATCATTGGTGGACATGCGTGGTGCTGGGTCAACCCACATCCCCTAGCTCAAACAGCACTGATAGGGGAATATCTATTGCCATATTTGGCCATTCATACTACCAGAGCCATGGGGAAGGAGCACCCACACAGCTTGATTCAGGTCTCATGCTCCAAGTGGTACACACAAGAAAATGAGTAATAGAACATTACTACTTACAGCAGCCTAAGCGATTTCAAGCCATCAAACGTTCGTGCCGGGATACACCTGAGACGATTGTAGCTCAGAATTCTGAAAGTATACCAAGTAATTAATTTTCAAACTAGATATCATAAACGCAGAGCTGTAAACTCCAGTTTGCATATTGATTTCTTCATCATAAACACACAGCCAAAATCCAGATCAACCATCAGCTTTATTAATGAAGATTATATTGTAAACATTTTTTTTTTTGCTACACAAATACACTTACAAAGTAAGCAGCTGAGTCATGTTGCTGAAGCTCTGGTTAGAAAGGGTGCTGATTCTGTTGTTACTTAAATCTCTAAAAAAATAACAATAAAAATCCAGAAATTCTTTAAGTCATAACACAGATGTTCAAACACCAAATCCTATTAGTAAATGTAGTATTATTAATTCTTATTTAAAATGTCAGTTTATACTGCCACATGCAATGTATGAACCCAGCAAGCATTTTAACAAGTAGGATTAAAGACAACAAAACGAGAATGCCAATATTACAAAAAGAAGAAACCCAAATAATATCCAGAACTAGACCCTTCAGATATGAACGTATTGCTAATACTTCCCTTTGTGGGAAAAAACCGGTAACTACATGGCGTATCTGAACAAGTGATTTCCTGAGTGATAATAAATGCACTGTTTTGGAGCAGAACAGGTAAGGATGCAACATTTCTTAACTGGTATGCTTTATATTTAAAGTATTAACCACTTTTGTTTCATAAAATATGTGCTTACTAGAAAACATACTTTTGAAAAATGCAAACACATTTTGATTGTGTTTATACATGATGCAATTTAGTAAAGTTGCTTCTCAGTTTGATATTCTCCTGAAGATTAACTTTGAAATTACCCTTAAAGCTGAATTTACCTTCTAAAAAATCCAGCAAGCAGCTCAGAAATGCTTCACTAAAGATGTTGAGTGCTGCCACTATTTCCTCCTGTTCTTTCACTATAATGCCATCTACTGCTGTATAACCCTGTTCCAAGCAAACTAATCCAATTTCTCTCTGCAACCGAATATATTTGTGTAATGCCTTTACACTCTTTAATACTGTGTGCTATCCATATAATAAACAACTACATCCAGCATACTCCATGGTGCATCTTTTGGAGTGGATAGCAAGGTACAGTCGTACCTTGGATCCCAAATGCCTTGGTACTCGAATGTTCTGGCTCTCGAATGCTGCAAACCCAGAAGTGAGTGTTCTGGTTTACAAACCCAAATGTCTGACAGGGCTTCCATGGCTTCCTGCAGCCAATCAGAAGCTGTGCTTTGGTTTCCGAACGTTTTGGAAGTCGAACGGACCTCTGGAAAAGATTCTGTTCAACTTCCAAGGTATGACTGCATTCAGTCTACATACTTTCTAATGAATCGTGCTGTGATTAGTGGACTAAATATAAACTATTTCTAAAATGTGCAATAGAATTTTAATTATGAAGACGTCTGGAAGTACTTCATTTAATGGAAAAGCAGATTTTAAATAACATTAGCATAGAGAGAGGATTACTCACATAAGAGTTAAGTGCTTGTAGTTTGAAAGTTCTTTGGGGACAAGGGTAAACTGGTTTCCATCCAAATAACTACAAAAGGGAAGATAGAACGCAATATTATTTAATTGAAATCACCAATAGTTCATTCCATGACTCTAATACCCACACACTTTTTAAATAATAACATGACAACTGGGGAATAGATGAGATCAACCATCAGTTTAATAGCCAGATGCACACCTGCACACTAACAGAAATAGTTTGACTACGGTGAACCAATATTTTCTATTTGATGCAAACACATCTGGCTTGTCGGAAAAGGCTGTTTCATTGTATATCAGTACTTCTTTGTAAAAAGTGGAGTTTTGGATCAGCAATAGTGTGGTAGAAAAATGAAGGGCGATGTTACAACTGCTATCAAAAGTAGATAGTAACACTCAGGCAGTGTTCTGCTCCAGGTAATGATTCCAGCAGAAAGAGGGATCTGGTCCAAGTTAGGGAGGAGGGGGTCGGCCTGGCAGGCAGAATCAAGTGATGCAAGGCAGTGTCAATCCAAGCCAGGAAGAACAGGTAGAAGGTTCCAGCAAGGTGAGAGTTCAGCACTGCCGAATCCATACAGAGCTGGAGCAAGCTGTTGTTTCTGTAACAGGCAAACTCTAAATATTGTTGCAGCTCCCACCTTTTTAATAAAAGGGGCCTTGCCTGTCTGGACAACATTTTGCTCCTATTGCATGCAAGAGATTGTGGTTTCATTGGAGCATCCGGGCTGGGGCGCACAGAGTCTGAGTGTGCGACAGTGCGACCTCACGCCAGAGGGATGATGGCAAAATGGGTTCCACCTGTGTCGCCGCTTCCTGGGCAGTGCAGAGTGAGGGCAATTCTCTCTAACTCTTCGAACTCTAATTCATGGCCTTATCCTCTGAGGAGGAATAGTCAAACCTCGATGTCATGGTGGACAGTTGTTCTTTAAAAATATATCGCAACTAGCAGGTTGCTAGGACCACTGTGAGTGAACCTGATGTCCAGATATGGGGGTGTAGCCTTATTGGAGTTCACCGATTGGGTCTGCGTTGCTCCGGGACAGGAGGAAGGAAGTCAAATGACACCGAGGTTGGTTCAAAGAAAGAGTTTATTCTGCTCTCCGGATAGCAGCAGTCACTTGCGTGGTGAGTCCACAGCAAGTCCAAAGAAATGAGAAGTTTCATGCAGTATATATATCCTCCAGGCACCCTCTCCCTCCTTCCCCAGGAATCCAACCACGTCAGCCTATGTACGCAAGTTGACATCACATATGTTCTTGCTCTGGTATTCTTAACCATAAAAGGGTATTCCTTCCTGTACTTCTGACCATAAAAGGATCTTCCTCTTCCTACTCTTATCTTGGAGGAAGAGGTCATCATCTCCGAGAACACACTCTGGCTTTGTTCCCGGACTTAGGTCTGTGCGTCAGGGTTGTGGTAAGATAAGACCTAGAGTGTCATCCCTGTTTCACTTTAGAGTGGACAAGGCCATCCTTATCATCACAGACTGATAAAGGAGAGAGCCTTGTTTATGCGGCTGTGTTCTTGTTATGCATTTGCTCAACAGCTCAAGTTTTATGCATTTTAGAGTGCTCTCTTGGAGAAACAAGAAAAGGGGGGGGGTTGAGTCAGTTTTAAACTGACTGCACAGAAACCCATTCCTTCAGGGGGAATAAACATCCCCATACTTGGGCTACGTGAACTCGTGGAATCCAGCAGAGCTTTGCTAGAGGTTGTGCCAGATGTGATTGACAGTAGGAATTCGGCTGAAGCCACCCATATAGACCTTTGGTTCATCTGCTTTTTGAAATTCTCCAGGCATGCCTAGGTTCCTCTCACAGCACACGCAGCAGTGTTAGTCGTGCAAAGCTTCATCCTCTCTGTAAAACGACAGATTTTTTTGGAGGCTGGGTATGGGTCTTATCAGAATCTTCTGAAGCACCCACGTTCACGGTTCTGAAAATGCTCAGAACTGTCCAAGGTAACAGAATATGTCCTGTCATGTACTGGGCCAGATAAACTAAGCACACAAGCAGTCTTTCAGTGGAGGTCAAAACTTCAAGGTGCACGAAGGGATCTTGAGAGAATTTGTTCATCAAACCCTCCAGTCATGTGATTTATTCATTATTATTATTAATAATAATTTATTATTTATACCCCGCCCATTTGGCTGGGTTTCCCCAGCCACTCTGGGCGGCTCCCAACAACATATTTAAAATACATTAAAACATCAGTCATTAAAACTTCCCTAAACAGGGCTGCCTTCAGATGTCTTTTAAAAGTCAGATTTTATTTCCTTGACATCTGATGGGAGGGCATTCCACAGAGTGGGTGCCACAACCAAGAAGGCACTCTTCATTTCTTGCAGTGAGGGAACTGCCAGAAGGCCTTTGGAGCTGGACCTCAGTGTCCGGGCTGAACAATGGGGGTGGAGACGCTCCTTCAGGTATACTGGGCTGAGGCCATTTAGGGCTTTAAAGGTCAGCACCAACACTTTGAATTGTGCTTGGAAATGTACTGGGAGCCAATGAGGGTTTTTCAAGACAGGTGTTATGCGGTCTCAGCGGCCACTCCCAGTCACCAGTCTAGCTGCCGCATTCTGGATGAGTTGTAGTTTCTGAGTCACCTTCAAAGGTAGCCCCATGTAGAGTGCATTGCAGTAGTCCAAGCGGAAGATAACCTGAGCATTCATTACATATTTTACTTTTTAAAGTTAATACTCTACTCTTCAGCCAGCAAGGCTCCCAAAGCAGCTTACAAAGAATTTGGAACTCTTCCTTGAGTAATAATCACATCTAGAAGAAGTGGGAAAGCAGAACGCAGGAATGGGAACTCTGGGCCAGACAATTTCCATTAAAGAGGGGCAGTAGCCGATAAGTGAATCTCATGTGATAAAAATCGCTCCATGTTACAAAGGCAACATGAGCATCTGAAGACAAGGCCATGAAGAGCTCTCAGAGACTGCAAGCCTGATCCTTCAGAGGAATATAATCCTGTTCTGAAGACACTGAACACCTCTTTCCAGTTCAGATGGACCTCCAAATTTTGCTTTCGCAAGTGATACAAAGCACTGTAGTGCCCCACAAATATACTATTTTTAAACGATTGATGTTATAACACTGTAAGACCAAAGGATACATTTTCTAGTTGAGAAAAATCTGAAGGCACTATAAAGGTAACCCACAAGAACAGCAGACTTTGTTGGTGCGCATGGAAACGCAGAGTTATTCTCAAAAAAAAGGTTTAAAAAGTTAGTAGATCAAGTTTTTACCATTATTGGTTCCAATCAATATCCAGAAAATAACTCCAGGAGAAATAGATTTCCAATGTTTGGATAGCTTCTGAAATGAGCGTTGAAAAGGCAAAGCATTGAAATACCATACCTGAGGTCCTGTGACAACTATTTAGCAAAGGCAGACTAGGATCTTGACCAATGGGCAGTCCAATAATGTTAAGTTACCTGCCAAAAGCACCCCCATCACTCTCGAAAGAAACATTGTTGCTGACATTTAATTTTAATTTTATTTTTTGTACTACTTACAGTTCAGTTACATCTTTGGGGATGCCTTTTGGCAAAGTCTTTAGACCTTTGTTGCTACAACGAACCACAGTATCTAGGCAAGTACATTCTGCGGGGCAACGGGAGAGTGGAGAGCAGCTGTTGTCATCATTTCCTAGTTCATAAAGAGAAACATATAAAGATAAGCCATGCTCAGCTAACAGCACCTAAGCATGGCAGCAGCACAATCATTTTAATCTGTTCTAGATATATAGGAAGATTCTGCTTTCAGGTAACTCTGTATATAGAAAATATAATATTATCTTCAGTTACCAGAGACATGATGTATTTTAACTTCCACTACATGGGTACCTGACGGGACATGGGTGGCGCTGTGGTCTAAACCACAGAGACTAGGGGTTGCTGATCAGAAGGTTGGCGGTTTGACTCCCTGCGACGGGGTGAGCTCCCATTGTTCAGCCCCAGCTCCTGCCAACCTAGCAGTTTGAAAGCACGTCAAAGTGCAAGTAGATAAATAGGTACCGCTCCAGCGGGAAGGTAAACGGTGTTTCCGTGTGCTGCTCTGGTTCGCCAGAAGCGGCTTAGTCATGCTGGCCACATGACCCGGAAGCTGTACGCCGGCTCCCTCGGCCAATAAAGCAAGATGAGCGCCACAATCCCAGAGTCATTTGCGACTGGACCTAATGGTCAGGGCTCCCTTTACCTTTATATGGGTACCTGCATTTTTAGGGAAAAGGCACTTGGTGCCATAGCTACTGAAGAAATAGCTCAGTTGGTTGTGCATTGGGCTCTTAATCTCAGAGTCTGAGTCCCACGTTGGGCAAAAGATCCCTGCATTGCAGGCAGTTGGACCAGACGATCCTTGTTGTCCCTTCCAACTCTATGAGATGTCTCAACTTGAATGGCACAGGCTTAACTGACCACAAGCAGGATCCAAATACAGTGGTAGGTAAAGGTAAAGGTACCCCTGCCCGTACGGGCCAGTCTTGGCAGACTCTAGGGTTGTGCGCCCATCTCACTTAAGAGGCTGGGGGCCAACGCTGTCTGGAGACACTTCCAGGTCACGTGGCCAGTGTGACAAAGGTGCATCTGGCGAGCCAGCGCAGCACACGGAAACGCCGTTTACCTTCCCGCCAGTAAGCGGTCCCTATTTATCTACTTGCACCCGGGGGTGCTTTCGAACTGCTAGGTTGGCAGGCGCTGGGACCGAGCAACGGGAGCGCACCCCGCCGCGGGGATTCGAACCGCCGACCTTTCGATCGGCAAGCCCTAGGCGCTGAGGCTTTTACCCACAGCGCCACCCACGTCCCAAAATACAAAATACAGTGGTACCTTGGGTTAAGTACTTAATTCGTTCCGGAGGTCCGTTCTTAACCTGAAACTGTTCTTAACCACTTTAGCTAATGGGGCTTCCTGCTGCTGCCGTGCTGCCAGAGCACGATTTCTGTTCTCATCCTGAAGCAAAGTTCTTAACCCAAGGTACTATTTCTGGGTTAGCGGAGTCTGTAACCTGAAGTGTATGTAACCTGAAGCGTATGTAACCCAAGGTACCACTGTAGCTGCTTAGACTTGCACAAGCCTAGTGGATTCCTTGACATTTCCCTCACTTTGAACAGCATCAGGTCACAAACTGCTTTTGACAACATGCAGTATGGGAATGGGAATGGAATTGTTACTGTGTATTGATTCTATAGTTGTAAGCAGCTTAGAAGCTATTTTGACATATATGCAGAGCAACAAAGATATTCAGGTGGAAGTCACAAAACTGGCTTATTTAGAGACTAGAAGCAGATGCTGGGCATGCACAAATCTTCTCCAGCTCTTGATGGAGTAAATCCTCTTGAGAGGCTCAGTGAAGACACCACAAAATTCCCAGTTTAGACATTTTCCTTGTGATGAGCGAGAACAGGCAGGCTTGAGGCCACCATCTATCTCACTTAAGGAACAATCCTAGGGAGGAAATAATGTCTGAACAAGCCCACGCATGATACTGAGTGAAGTGAAGGACATGAGGCAGGAGCTGGTAATGCAGGTGACCTGTGCACAAGCAAGCTGCCAGCTAGCTCTGCTGAGACTCCTTTTATTGGCACAATATGCAAACCCAGGCAGATACATTTTGGACTGTGACCTTTACACATCTTCCAATCCTGAGATCATGGGGTGGTACAAAGTTATTTTGGTACCTGTTTCCACCGCGTCACTTTCCGCATGCACAATGTATGACGAAAGAGACAAAGGTCACAGACTGGGCATGGCAGACCACTAAGAGAGCAAAGGTTAGATAGGGGGCAAGATGTTCAGACAGCTGTGGCTTTATCTGTGGGGGGGGAGTGTGCTCCGCACCCCAAGGTCACACATGGAAACAGCTGAGGCTGCCCACGGGCTGGAGTGTGTTCCACAACCCAGAGATCATTCCTACAATTGAGTTATATTATTATTATGCAGAAGGAATCCATGCCAGTACTGCTCCAGTTCAGGGGCAATCATATTGCTAGCTTTTCCCACACAACCTTTGACCCCTGGTGTTATTGGCACAGACAAAGCCGGAAAGAAAATAACACCAGAATCATCCTTAAAAGGCAACGGTAAGGTAACAGATTTAACTTCTGTGTTAGGGATAGAAGGATCTGTCGATTTCAGTTCCCTCGGTTTCTCATTTTTCCAATTTTAAATTCATCTCTCTGCATTTTGCAACAATTTGTGATTTTTTTTAAAAAAGTCATAAAAATTCAACATTTTAGTGCCAACTTCTAATAAACACATTTTTATACGTAGTTTTGACTAATGTACACATTTTTGCAGGCAATTCCCCTTATATAATGCATTTTTTTGAATTCTGAATATTAATTTTTACGCACACATCCCCCTAATGCATTCTTTTTTTTTTCTTGGTTAGAGAACTGCATCGCAAAATTTGGATAAGTTTTGAATTTTGAATAACGGCTTTGTTTCCATCTGCATGTTGTTTTTAAAGGTGCTTATTTGATAGATTCGGCTTTAAATTTGAATGGAACTGAATTTATTTATCCTCCACCCCTATTTTTCATACTACAATTTTAATTGTTGTATTTTATTCTTGTTTTTAAGTTGTATTCATTCCACTTGTTTTTATTATTGCTTGTTAGCCGCCCTGAGCCCGGCCTTGGCTGGGGAGGGCGGGGTATAAATAAAAATTATTATTATTATTATTATTATTATTATTATTATTATTACAATGATGAATCTGCCATGAGAGACATACAGCATGACAGCTCCGTTTCTTACCGTCGTCACAAGTGAAGTCCTGAATGGCCACATCCTGTATAGGAATTTCTTTCAGGAAGTAGGGTTTCTGGCAGCGGGGGTTGCCCGTTACAATTCGCTTTTTCCGCAGCCATTCTCCCAGCCATGCTAAGTGACAGTTGCAGTTGAAAGGGTTGGCTAAGAGGTTTCTGATAAACACATGTGAACAACACAGGGCTCAGTTTCAAGGGATGAAAACGCACGCACAAAAATTAAAACACCCTGTTCGCACTGCAAAAAAAGTAGGATTAGTTTTACTGGCTCTTTTCACTCCATCCACCCTTTGCATTTTATGCGATAGTGATGCAGACGAAATTCCACCCACAAAAAAACCCCTCCTCTTGCCCCCACCAAAGATCAGGCTAGCAATTTCGGAGTCTGAGCTGAGAAATCCCGAGACCTTAAAATGATTTCTAAATAAGATGTATCACAAATCTGACTTGCTGTCAAGCTATCTACACACAATAATACAGTAATTTAATGTCAAAATGTAGGCTGATTACTTTATATTATTAGCTTTAACCTGACAACAGCTCTTTCATTAATTTGCCTCTTCAAGATTTCCATCTTTTATTTGCTCCAGAGAATAGGTTTTCCATATAAACTGACAGCTAAGTTGATTACATGCCAGTTATAAAAATGGATTTACTTCCACAAGTCTCAGTGCTTTTGGCACCTCCACATTTCAACAGAGGCCTATTGACAATTTCATTATTTATAAATATGCCATCTTTAATATGCACGAATTAGTCATTAGGTGTAACTTGTCACATTGTGAGAGGGCAGAGGATTAAGTATGCCGGTAATTACGTTCTTCCCTCAGAAATTCCTACCACAGAAAACCCAATTGTTAGACACACCACATGCCTTAGTCCCCCCTCCAATATTCATATCACTGAATATTCATATTTCCTTTTACTGAATATTCATATTTCCTTTTACGTACAGTTGACTTATGGGGGGTGTGTGTTTCAAATGTATCTTATTTAGCCTGCAATCCTTGCACAGTTGCCTGGGAATAAGCTCCATTGAATACAATGGGACATACTTCTGAGTAAACATGCATATGATGACTGATCTATAATTGCTACAATTCCCAACTTTTTGCTTAACACTAGAGCTCCTTTTGAACCTTTAATAGCACCCTTACAGAGGACACATTTTCTGCTATTTTCTCTCTCTTTAGATTACCTGCCAATTTCTTCCATGCCTAGCTACAGTTGAAACACAGGAATATGGTCAGTAAAATGGCAACAGCTCTGTGTTGTTCTATGGCAAATATTACTCCTCAGAGCTGTGTGTGTGTATCAGGTGCTCAGCTTTAACCAAACTCCTTTATACAGGTAGTAACCATTTTGCGTGTGTTCAAAGCATGCATGACTATGCGCACACACATCACCATAAATCTGGAAGTGGCAGAGAAAGGGGGCAGATGAGTGACAGGGGGGCTTATACACACCCTGCTATCACATGCAATGAACTGGAATGCAATGTCCCCCACCAACAAATCAGTAGTTGCCTGTATTACACAAGTTATCTCAGGGGTAACCAGATACAGAATCAAAACAAATTATCAAATAGCTTATTATAGCAATATAAGGGGGAAGAAAGAACACTTCCTTTGTGTGTGGGTTTCCCACATTATTTCTCAAAGCGGTTCACAAAAACTCAAAGCGGTTCACGAAAAAGAGACATTTCCCTGCTTGTGAGTTAATAACATGAGTGAAATGCTTGCCCATTTCTGACTGGGCCCTCTTAAGTTACTGAGGCTAATATCTAAAGAATTGCGCCTTGTTGCACATGTTTATTTGCGCTAAGTAAATGAATACATTTATGAATGTTTCGATCACCCAAATAACAGGAACAGTTCAGAGCCTCCACCCAGCTGTTCATGCTCTGTCACTCTCCCCTTTGAAAAAAAATGGGGTAGCGTGAGAAGAAGGGAGTTTTATGGGTGTATCTGAACAAGTGCAGATCTTTGGACAAAAGCCTCAGGGCTCTCAATGCACCCTCTGAGTGTCCCTCATTATCAGAGAGAGCTGCATTTTGTATTAAACAACCCTTCTGGCTGATTCAGCTGCACTGGTACCCTGAACCAAGGGAAATCATTGCTAGGAAGCCAGAGTCAGACACAATATGCATGGGGTTATTTAGAAACAGTATGAGCCACCAAACAAATAGCAGAGATTACCAATGTATTTTCACATTTTGTCACACAACTCTCAATTTGAATTTTAGCATTCTCTGAAAACTTTCACATACGTGACTTTGCAAGCACTCTTGACTTGTTTGTTGACTGAACTGTGGCCCTCCAAATGTTATTTGACTGCAACTCCCATCAGCCCCAGCCAGCATGGCGAATAGCCAAGGATGATGGGATATGGAGTTCATCTGGAGGGTCATAAACAAGTTACCCCTAATTTAGATATAACACACATGTATAAATGTCAAGGACTGGCTATAAATGCAAGAACAACTTACAGTGTAGACAAGGAATGAAGAGTGTCAAATGCACCAGGAGCAATTGTGGTTATTTGGTTATCGTATAAGGAGAGCAATCGAACAGAGCTCAGGCCTGTGAAACTGTCATTACTCACGCAGCTGATGCGATTGCTCCTTAGCATCCTGAGGAAAAATGAAACAAATCATTTTGTTACTCCAAAGGGTAGTAACACCATCATCCCTAATCAGAACATCTGGAGGGCATGAAGTTGGGGAACAATGCCATAGAGAATGTATTGCACATCTCATCTGTGTACATTTCCCTGTTGTTCTTTAGTTGCTTAATTGTGTCCCACTCTTCATGACCCCATGGACCAGAGCACGCCAGGCACTTCTGTCTTCCACTGCCTCTCGCAGTAGCTTCGAGAACACTGTGCAACCATCTCATCCTCTGTCTTCCCCTTCTCCTTGTGCCCTCCATCTTTCCCAACATCAGGGTCTTTTCCAGAGAGTCTTCTCTTCTCATGAGGTGGCCAAAGTATTGGAGCCTCAGCTTCAAGATCTGTCCTTCCAGTGAGCACTCAGGGCTGATTTCCCTCAGAATGGATAGGTTTGATCTTCTTGCAGTCTATGGCACTCTCAAGAGTCTCCTCCAGCACCACAATTCAAAAGCATCAATTCTCCGGCGATTAGCCTTCTTTATGGTCCTGCTCTCACTTCCATATACCACTACTGGGGAAAACCATTCCTAGAGTTTACTAAACATTTTATGAGATGTTGTATTGCATTTTTTCCCTGAGTTATTAACTTACTAGGCATGGATGCTGAGAAATAATATGTAGTATTTATAAAGCACTTGAGGGCATTAGAAGAGCCCTGCTGGATTAGAGCAAAGGTACATTTAAGACCGTTTCCCACAGTGATGAAATAGATGCCAATGGGAACCCCACAAGTGGGACATGAACACAACAGCACTCTCCTGCTACTCCACATATATGATCCCAGAAATCTCTGCAACCAGACCCAACTTAACCCCCGCTCAATCCCAGTCCAGTTTACTGATGGGATGCTGGATGCTATGATCCTATACACGACTGTGGCCTGATGGGAAGTCTTGCTCTCACGCTTCGCTCCTGCACATGATGCTGCGCAAACCGTTCTAAGCTGAAACATTCCTAGAATGTTCAGTTCACATTGAGTTCAGGAAAACACCGTACCCTGACCTGTCCTTAATGCATAGTTGACCACATCTATTGGAACGTAATTGTTTAAGTCTTGCATTATCAATCATTAGTTATATTTTAATTAGGAGGTTTTCATGCCTGTCTAGTTCTGTGCTCCCTTTCCCAGTCTTTAATCTATTGGTGATTAATGCAACCTTTGCTTTGTATTTGTGTTAACCAATCAGCAATAAGCACATGTGTGGCAATGCTGTAATATTCAATAAAAGGGACTCCCTGAGACTTGCTCGGGAGATGCCTCCCAGATAACACTCGCTACCTGTCTGTCGTTATTTCAACCCAACAGTTTACAAATTGTGAAATTGGGGGACTTCAGCAATTTGGGAGGCACCAATAGGAGTAAAGTGTTTGCCCTCTAACCAAGAGCAGCATTCATGCTCCTTGCCGTTACTGGGTACTGGTTCTTCTTCCTACCCAAAGGATGTCAAAATAATAGCCAGAGGAATGGTCCTAACTGTTATGTATTGAAGTTCTCACCCTGGGCCAGCAGGGGGAAACTGTAGATAGTTCAGGTCCACATATGCAAATAAGGGATCGAAAGTGACGTTCAGTGATTGGATAGTTACAGAAAATTGTTACAGTTACATTGTACTGGAGCTCTATATAAGCAGGCTGGCTGAACCCTTCAGGTCCACATATGCAAATAAGGGACTGGAAGTGACATTCAGTGATTGGATAGTTTTAGAAAATTGTTACAGTTACGTTGTACTGGAGCTCTATATAAGCAGGCTGGCTGAACCCTTCAGTTCAGTTCTGTTCTGGCCTGTGAATAAACAAGAGCTGTTGAAGAATCGCTGTGTTGTCTGATATGTTCACCCACAACTTAACACTAACAGCTCATTTTCTATGCAACACCAGTCATAATCGAGGTTGACCCAGGGACTTAGTAATATCCAAAAACACATTGTAAGGAAGTGATGGAGGGGGGACAGTTATAAGCACATTACAAACACTGCTGTTCCACACAGATGAAAATACATGTGCCTACATCTGCTTCCTACATAATACTTCCTTATCTGTGACCAGAATTTACTTCATGCCCTCTGTGCAGCCATATACCTATCCAAAAGATATTGATTGCAATTAGGCAGCAAACATGATCAATGCATTTTACATTATAAAAAATGTGAGTCAAAGTGAGCATACATCCATACCCAGAAAACAAGACAGAAGAGAAGTTTAAGCAAAGAGAGCAAGCAAAGTAGAGAGAAGAACATACTTACAAAGTTTTGAGACTTTCAAGTCCTTTGAACATTTTGTGGCGCACATTCTCCAGCCGGTTGCTGGTGAGCAACAGCTCATTTACACCCAATCCTCCTTCAAATGCTCCTTCTTCAATATCTGTGATTTTATTATTGCTCAGATTTCTATTGTTTCATGGCAAAGCAAATTAATAGGGAAAGTGTTTTGGAGCAAATCATCCATATAATGAAGAATACAAAAAGCAGCGACTAAATTCTGGTCTAGCAACATGATTTCAAGAAAGCTCTAATCTGGGGATAGAGACCCTCTAGCCCACAGGCCAGAATTGGCCTGGTACGAGTCACAATTTGACCCACAGGGCTGTTTCCCCCAATACCATGCCACGTGATATATGTGACTGAATCAGCTACAGAACTGTGTTGTCTGTGAGGAACTCAATTGTGCAGCTGATACCTGCAGAAATCAAGCTTGAAGTCACCACTCATCAGCTGATAGGAAGTGACTTAAAGTCTGCTGACAGGGGTGCTTCAAAGCACTGCACAGGTTTCTTTAAAAGCCCTTCAAAAGGCCCGCATGGTGCTTTGAGATCCCAACGATCATCACCTGAGGGCACTGTGACTTTAGGTGACTGAGAGGCGGGCAGCCAGTCTAAACACTGTTTGGGATTCATTCAGAATTGAGAAAACAAAGGATTTCAGAAAGGAAACAGAAATATATTTTCTTCACAAAATAAAAATGCAGGAATATAGTGACAACATATTAATTAAATTCAATTAAATCCTGACTATTTTAAAATAACTGATTCACTATAGTAGATTGTATTATCAGCATTTTGGATACTTATTCCACTTTTATCCTGCAGGAATGTTGCCTGATACACACACACACTTGGATTGAGGTCACTCTAAGAAGAACTGATTTCATTAACTTAGCTTCAAGCAGCGAGTGCCAATAGCTATCCCAAATAAAGAGTCAGGTGACTCTAGAAAAGACATGGAGGTGGTTTGACGTATCAGTGCTACTGAATAAATCAGATAGAGACTTTGGCAAACCCTGTGCTGATCTCTGCTGGCTTACTGTTTGTGGTTTAGGTATGCAACACAAAATACCGTATTTTTCGCTCTATAGGATGCAAGACTCTCCTGGCTTCAGCAAAAGGAACCCGAAGCCTGTGGAGTGTAGCGGGAACTCGCACTGCACTCCGAAGGCTTCAGGTGGCTATCCCTGAAGCCTGGAGAGCGAGAGGGGTCGGTGCACACCGACCCCTCTCGCTCTCCAGGCTTCAGCAAAAGCAACGCGAAGCCAAGGAGCACGGAGGGAGCACTCCCTCTGCGCTTCGGAGGCTTCGCATTGCTATCGTTGAAGCCAAGGAGCCTGCATTCACTCCATAGGATGCACACACATTTTCCCTTAATTTTTGGAGGGGAAAAAGTGTGTCCTATAGAGCGAAAAATATGGTAAATTAGTGTGGGTTGTGGGTTCTTGCACATGGGACAAACCTGGCATCATATGAGCATTAAGCGATTATCCCTTTCTTCTCCCTAGCATATGGAAATTTGGGAATCAAGGATACAAAATACTTTAGCAACTATATGAAATGGGCAAAATTCAATGAGCCTTCCTTCAGCATAACAGTAGGATTTTTGTTATCTTCAACATACTAAGCTGCCTTATACCAAGCTAGATCACTGGTCCTATCTAGTCCTGTTTTGTCTGATGGGCAGTGGCTATAAGGATCTCAGTCTGCTACCTGAGATCCTTTCAGTTGTAAAAGCCAGAGACCGAACTTGGAACCTTGCACATGAAAATGTAGGCACTACCAGTGAGCAATGGCTTCTCTTTCCCCTTTTGACTGTGCAAATAAACTGGCAGGGATAAAAGGAGAGAAAGAGAGTATGACTGAAACACTGGCAAAAATGAGCACCCACATTCCGCAATGAATACCACAGGCTGGGACATTCTACTGCTTTGGGCTCCTGCAAGAATACTTTATACTTTTTTCTTAAATTATTGCACCAAGGCCACCTATATAAGGCAGGCTGGCAGATAAGCTTACATTTTACGTAGTTGAGGAAGCTTCTTAAAGATCCCTGTAGCCTCCAACACTGTGAATTCATTGTTGTTGAGTCGCCTGTAGAAGGAGTAGCAAGACATAAATTTAGGTTATTGTGACTTGTTTAGTGAAGGTGCGTAAGTGCCAGCAATGACACCAAATCACAGGCAGGAGTGGAAGAGAAGCACCACTTGACTGCAGGATAAGGGGAATTTTGTGCACTGTCCAGTCAAAAAGAACAGTCACCAATAGTTGTTGGAAAATATCGATCAATTGCAGATGCTTCGTGCATTAAGTGTAGTTAACAATAATAAACGCTGCAAGTTTATATCAGGAAAGGCCTACAAATTCTAACACACATTGTCAACACATAAAATTTCATACATAGTACAAGAATATGCACTCTTACAAAATATATACGGTGAAAAAGTGAAAAATGTATACATTGATAGGTTATTGTGTGCATGGACCAATCAACATTGGCCTTGTGCATATTGCCAAACATCACTTGGTAAAAAGGTAAAGGTACCCCTGACCGTACAGGCCAGTCGTGTCCGACTCTAGGGTTGCGTGCTCATCTCGTTCTAGAGGCCGTGAGCCGGCACCATCCGAAGAGACTTCCGGGTCACGTGGCCAGCGTGATGAAGCTGCAGCTGGCGAGCCAGCACCAGTGCAGCACACGGAAACGCTATAAAGCGGTACCTATTTATCTACTTGCACTTGCACTTGCACTACTTGCACTTAAGAGTGCTTTCGAACTGCTGGGTGGGCAGGAGCTGGGACCGAACGACGGGAGCTCACCCCGCCGCAGGGATTCGAACCACCGACCATACGATCGGCAAGTCCTAGGCACTGAGGCTTTACCCACAGCGCCACCCGCGTCCCTGTGAACATCACTTGGAGATGACGCGTATCACCCTGGCAATACGTGAAGCTAGTACAGTCTTTCTTGCATTTATGTGAACATATAAAACAACCAGCAGTTATAAACGTACATATTATATATCTATCCATTCCTGCATGTTCTCAGCAGGTCTATTTCCTTAACGCACAGTCTGCTTCAGCATAATTAGAATAAATCGTAGCAGCACACAAGCTGCGGCATAACAGCACTAATTTTTGGTGTAATCTATAAGCATCCATTTCTAAATCTGTAACTCAAGCATGAAAGGCTCCATTAACCTCATTTAGAGTTAGAAGCAAGCAGGATTGCACACTAGGAAAAAATAATTACAATAAATGTAAATGTGGAGGGGGTGGGGATGCAAGTAGCTGTAATTCGGAGCTTTAGCAATAGGCTGTTTTTCAATTGCAGCTATGAAGTTCCACAAAGGCATTAGTACCTGTTCAGGCTGATATTATATTTGGCACACAGCTTTATTGCAGTCTGAATTGCATAGTGCAATCCATCCGACAAGCTGATAGCTTGTCTTTCTATTTGTGGAAGGGACTTTAGGTCCCTTTCAACTGCATTCCCCCCCCCCCATCCCTATTTTTCAGAGTAAGGGTGGGAATCATCAATATTCTTAGAACCAGTGGGAAGTGGAGGAAATACTTATCTAGGTAGCTCCAAATGAAACACAGTGGAACAAGGAAGTGATTGGTTATATCATCTAGGAGTCACCTGTTGTACGGTACATAGATCACAGACAACAGAGTACCCAACACAAGGGGCGTTCTGTCTAAGAATCAGCAATTATTGTTGAAGACATCACCTGGCGCTCACCTGGCGCCTTCATTATATATCTTCAGTGCCAGTCAAAAACATTGCTCTTCTCCCAGGCCTTTGGCTAAGTAAACAATCTATGGCCTTTTAAACCTGCTGGACAGGTTACTGGTTGTTGTTGTTTTGTTACTATGCTGTTTATCTTTGTGCTTTTATATTGTAAACTGCCCTGTGATCCTTCAGTCATCATCATCAATGAAGGGTGTATATATTGGACATTCTGATTACTCACTGTGCTTGAACCAATTATATTTTGCACAATACTATACTGTGTAATAGTTGAGAGGTGGGTGTACTTAGTTCAAAGTAGGTAAACATAGACTGCTTTTGCTGTGGAGAGAACTGTAAAGCAATAATGTGCCAACATTTTGTATGGTTTTCTACACTAATATTTGAACTTCTTTTTCTTTGCCTTTGCTAAATGTTGTAAAGCAAGTAAAACTTAAGACAATTGAAAATTCATGAATTTAAAGGATATATGACATTCCAAAAAGGGATAAAGGAAGAGCAGTTATGAATTGATATTGTCACCGCTGATATTCATCCAGCACACTGTTGTGAGCTCAAACTTACAGTTCTGCTGTATACTGAGGAATATGGTCAGGAATTTTGCTGAGCTTCTGATTGGAGCAGTCAACAGTTGTTCCTTCACAACGGCATTTTTCAGGACAAGCCAGGTCTGCAAAGCAATCTCCGCTTAGTTTGGATCTGTAATCTTCGGTGCCTGAGGATAAGCAGAATAAAAATACAGGTACTAAGTTCATCAAGGTGCTGGGATTATTTTCTCATAGGGAAAAAATAAGAGAGAGAAAAGGGACAGACCTGCAGTACAGACAAATGGGTAATTTGGGGAAAGTTTTATGGTAATGAAGAAACAGTAAGGTTTAAAAGTGGGTTAAATTTCAGAGGGCTTGAAATTTGCTGGGGGGGACGGGACATGTGGTAGGATAACATTAACCGCTTGAGCTTTTCACAGCTGTAGTTTCTGCTGATTAAGTTGTCAGCCAATCCATTCCATTTTACAGTTAAAAACATAAAGCAGTGCTAATTCTTGTTAAATATATCTTATTCCCCCAGTTTCAGGATTAAGTAAATCTTTGTATTCCATTTCATTACCCTCCTTTATTCTTCTATTTCACTGGCCACAGCCCGCCTACGTAATCTCAGAACCATAAAATTTAAAGCCTCGTTTTTCTTCTTCAATTTTTAAAAAGTGTGTAATCCTGATTTAAGCCTCAGCAGCCTGCTATGCTGTAGAAAGCTGCGCGACGTTCCATGGTGCTTGACAGAACCATGTTTTACTCATACCTCGCAACCACATGGTTAGATCAAGCACAACAGAAAATCTCGCTAAGTTATCACAACTTCATCCGCTTAGACCAAGGAGCAGAATCAATGGGAGAAAGAGGAAAGAGCAGGAAAAAGTGTTGCAGTGGGAAACCGCTCAACACGGCACGACATCCTTCGTACAGAATGTCCACGGTCACTGCAACATTGCTAAACTGGAAAAGACATAAAGTAGACTGTAGGGAGGGAGATCTCTTCGCCATTCTCCGCGTTACAGAATGGAGATAGCTTCCTTCACAAGTCGGGAAGAAACATCTATTAAGAAGTTGAGGGTAAGTGATGTGGGTGGAGGGGTGGGACAAAGAAACTTAAATGACTGGTGAGCTCTTCTTGGACAAAAGGTGAAAAGACTGAGACTAGAAGTGGAAAGTGCATCAGGACTGGGAAGTGTACCGTTGTTTGGTTCACACACTGAACTTTACTTACAGCCCAAATGGTGAACTCCTGAAACAGGAAAGACAGCCAAGGAGGAAAGAAAGACAAGAGTGATCCCAATGGGAGGAAAACCCCAACAAAAACAAAGCTCATCTTGCTTTTCTCAGCTAGGGTTTGGGTAATATCCTGCCTTCATCAAGGTCCGCCTGAAATTCTCAATTTAAAGAAGTTGGATTTTATTCTACACTTCTTTGATTATATGATGCTTCGGCACTGTACTATATCAAAAAGAGTCAGAGTATAATTAATCTGAAGTGGTACAGTATAGCAAAATGATACAGCAGACTATCTATTGAACAAATATATAATGTGTTCATTTTCATAGGCGAAAGCATTAAAATTCTTAAAATATATTTACTGAAAGATACGGTTGTTTGAGGGCACTTTCACACACATTTGTTAAGTCATTTAAGAAAAAAAACAAAACTCCCCAGTTTGCTCAGCCATACCATGGTTTAGTGCGAACAAACATGCCGGCTCCCAGAGACAAGATTGTGGCTGATTTGCTCGTCTGGATTTGGAGTTGCCATGCAGCACTGAGTTAAGCCATGGTTTACTGTTACGTTCAGACCCAGGCTCCTGGTTATATCCCTCAGTCAAACAACAAACAGTAAGCTACAGAACAGACCTCGGGCTACACCTTGTGGTTTGTCTGGAGCAAGATAAACCATGAGCCCAAGTTTAGCAGTACAGTCATACCTCGGGTTACAGACACTTCAGGTTGCGTTTTTTCGGGTTACAGACCACCGAAACCCGGAAGTACCAGAACGGGTTACTTCTGGGTTTCGCGGTTGTGCATGTGCAGAAGCACTAAATCGCGTTTTGCGCATGCGCAGAAGTGTCAAATCACAACCCGCGCGTGAGCAGACGCAACACTGCAGGTTGTGAATGCTGCGGGTTGCGAACGTGCATCCCACATGGATCGTTTGCAACCCAAGCGTTCACTGTAAAATTAGGCTAAATTATGGGTTAGCTCGCAACAGCAGGGGGAGAAGCAGAGAGGCTGCAATCTACTCCCCGGGAGCCTGCATTTTTGCATTCACCAAACAATGGTTTGGCTCAGTGTCACATAAGAACTATGAAAAACTTACTCCTGGCGTATTCATTTTCTAGCTCAATGGTCTACAGTTTTAAAATATTATTTAAGGATGAAGTACTTTTTTGTGCAGATTTTAATTATATGATTAATAATCCACAGGGAGAGCATTGCTTCTGAAAGTCTTCATCAAGTGCCGCAGAAGTACTGATTCTGTACTGATTTTTAAAAAGAAGATTGAAAGCTAGTAACAGGAACGCTTATGCTTTGTCTTTATTTCCAAGAAAAGCACTCTCTCTCTCTTAGGGGCTTGTCACCCTGGGAAGACAGCCCATTTAGGAGAAGGAAAACACAGATCCTAAACCTCTGCTGCCTTGTGTGACATATTCAGGAGGAAAAGGCTAAGGAATAAACCCTACACAAATCTGGAGTGGAGTCTCTCCTTCCGGCAACTCCTGCAGCCAAGCTGCGCCAAACATATTGCTCACATCAGCAGCCCAGCACCTCCATACACACTTCCCAGGCTTGTGTCCCAGAGAGGTCACTTCAGTGCTGCTAACACAGAAGTTTGACTTCACCCCTGGAGGCGTATTCTGTTGTCTCTTGAGACAGGCGGATGCCAACAGCAACAACTGTCTCTCTTGATAAAGTCATAAAGCCCAAGAATCTCAATTTTAGGTAAAGGTAAAGGGACCCCTGACCATTAGGTCCAGTCGTGACCGACTCTGGGGTTGCGGCGCTCATCTCGCTTTATTGGCCAAGAGAGCCGGCGTACAGCTTCCGGGTCATGTGGCCAGCAGGACTAAGCCGCTTCTGGCGAACCAGAGCAGCACACGGAAACGCTGTTTACCTTCCTGCCAGAGCGGTACCTATTTATCTACTTGCACTTTGATGTGCTTTCGAACTGCTAGGTTGGCAGGAGCAGGGACCGAGCAACGGGAGCTCGCCCTGTCGCGGGGATTCGAACCGCCGACCTTCTGATCGGTAAGTCCTAGGCTCTGTGGCTTAACCCATAGCGCCACCCGCATCCCTTTTAATCTCAATTTTAGTTGACTACTAAAATACGCTGGGCTTGCAGTGGGCTGTTGTGGAAGTGTTGCAACAACATCGCACCACTGTAGGTGAAGTGGTATTCAGGCAGGAACTACCAGTCACCACCATTACGGAAGAACCGAGGAGGTAGGAGAGAGATTCTAGCCCTTATCAAGCAGCTGCTGAGAGGCACTAGGGGAGATTTAGGGCACCTCACCCAGGTGCAAGCATGTTTGAAGTACTCCATACTTCAATCCTCCACTCCATTTGATAACCTACATTGGCAGCTGGTGGTTCCCAAAAGAGAACTGCTTGACCAACTGCTGCTGGTTCAAAGGAAAATCTGGACACAGTGTGCAGAAAGCTGTGCTTTTTATATAGGATGGGCCGGGCTATGCCTACACTGTAAATGGCTTGCTAATGATGCTCAACATCCCTGAGTCCCATCAGGGAAAAAGGTGAGATTTGTTATTATATATTTAGAACAACACCAAACACTTTCTCTTTGCTAGAGAAAAAGCCTTAATCACTTTTCATTTTGGAATTCAGATAATCTAGGAGGTTTATCAAGTAACTGCCAATTTACATTCTTCAAGTTCTTTCCCTGATGCGTGGGACTTTGGCTATGTAGTGCGCTTTTTACATTATTTCCCCATTCCCAGTGTATGCAAATGTGGAAATGACTGCCATTTAAAACATATAGTGTGTGAATCACTTCTCAAACCTGACTCCAACTGGTCCTTTCAAGCCAAGAATGGCAAAGACCAGCCTTGTGCATTTTCTTCCCTCTGCATTTAGCCAGTGCCCTACTAAAAGCCATAATACTCTTCACATCATCTCTCCAGCTAGAAGATAATGTAGGACATGACAGTAAAAGCAGCAAGTGTAAAATAAGCAAGCTTAAGTGGATAAGAGCCCAAACCAATCAATAGGTTTGTCTGCTGAACGTTGTGGGCCGACCATATACCTGTAAGTGCTTCAAAGAACAAGTGTCATTGATTGCATACTCAATTACAACAACATTTTTTCCTTCCTCTAGAAAGTAAACTATAATTGGGTTTTGTTTTTTTTCTGGCAGTTCATGCACCTGCAGTTCAATCAAAAGCTTCATTAGACCTTTGAGCACTTTTGCTAATCAATTATACATCACCTGTAAGGGACATTATATTGTAAACACATGACATAGTTGATTTTGTTCTTTCCCCTGTTAAGAAAGCACTGCACTCGTTTGTCAGCTGCAAGGGGTGGTTGGGGGAAAACGTGTTTCATATAACTAAAGCCAATCTCAATCATTCATGTGGAATACCTCAAGAGAATCAGCATTTAGTTTAAAGTGTGGTATAAATGTGCCAACTATTAAATTATTTTTTCTTCTGTCAAAATTATTTTAACAGAAGACATATACAGCCTTTGGACGCCTTTGCAAAGACAATAAACATACTTTTGCTTGGCGCTTTTTTGTGATTTCACAAACACAGGGATCAAAGGTCATAGGTGAGCAAGCAACAGTTCAGATAGTCAGCAGGAAAGCAATAGTTTAGTGCATAAAAGGCAGGAAAGTATTGATTCTGAAAGGGTGCTTAGAATTCTATTAGCTCTTTGATCATAGCAGGACTCTCTTCGTTTAAAAGCAGCACAGTAGCTACATTTAAAGAATAGAGTTGTTAACAGTAAACAGGAGAGGCAAAACGGGGACAGATATCTCTTTCTAAAATCAGATGGTACTGGATAAATTCTGTGCTTATTTGTGAGTTGGATAGCAAAGAGCTGCATGCAAAGCTCATATAGTGGGAAAACAAAACTACAAAACTATTACTATTCTAAGAGGTTTTCAGCAGGGTTAAAATGCATGCACCAGTTCTTTAAATGTTAAAATGAAACCTTGCTTTTTGTGAGGGAGGAGGGAGTGGTACCTGCAGTTAGTCAGTTTTACTGCAGAGCCAAACCTACCTGGAATGAAATACTGTTCTTTAGCTAAATAAAAAAAGAGAAAAAAATAGAATATGCACCTGAATGTCAGCAAGCAAAAAATTAATTCTATTAGACTGAGGATGGACTACAGGTAATTAAAGCTAACTGCGCAGGGTAGTGGTATTCGAATGAACTTCTGATACTAGTATGATTAGATATAAATGTATTTGCAGCCAATATCAGCAGCACTCTTCTGATATTTACACTAGCTGTAGACTGTAGAATTAACTGCAGAATACGAAATGCACCTGGAACAGCTGGAAACCAGATGACAGAGGTTAGGCTTTGGAAACATGTAAGTAGGAAATGGAATAAGATTAGAAAAAGCAAACAGTACATTTCAGCACGATATAAGCTTCCCTGTGTAATATGAATGTCATGTTTTCATATTCCGTGAGTAGATTCTGTTTTTAAGATTTAACTGGTATTCCAGATCTGTTTCATTTTTGATTTGCCTTTTTTTTTTAACGCAACTGACAGAAAGGATACCTCAGAACTCTTATTATTTAATCAGAAAGCACAATTCATTCACATATTTTTAATGCCTTGCAGAGGTAATATCAAGTGTGTTAACTGTAGGAATGTTTTCTGATCGAACAACTTCAGTCCAGACTTGCTGGGCACCAGGTTGTGGGTTTTTTGTTGTCGTCGTTAAGGATGTCTGCAACTGCTGGTTTGTGGGAGTTGTGATGGGAGGGAGAGGGTGGTGGGGCGGTGGGGGTTTTTTGGAAGTGAAAGGAAAGTAGCAGCTGAACCAAGGAAATTACCTGAACAGCGAAATTTCTTGCTTTTGATTTGGCCAATCCTTTTGTTTGCCAGACGGCGGGGGCTGGTGCAGCGAGCACCACTGGTTTCAATAGGGTTTGTATGGAGATAATCCGCCAGCCACTTCAGATGGCAGTCACAAATAAACGGGTTCTGAGCCAAATGCCTTTCACAAATAAAAAGAAAAGAGCGTTTTTACATGTTTGTGGTTGGTCTCTGCAGTTCCCAAAGTTTTCCAGGTCTATTTGGGAACAGAAACCAAAAAAAGCTTGAAGCACATAACAACAAATGGACAACTGCAATACATACAGGGTCTGAATGGCCCGGAGTGGAGAAAAGGTGCCCTTTGCGATGGTTTGAAGTTTGTTATCGTACAAAGAGAGGAGGTTCAAGTTGTGCAGGTCTTGGAAAGCATCCACTCGCAGGCAATTTATCTTGTTAGCATTTAATAATCTGTGAAACAAACGGCAATAGGAAAACAGGGTTAAGAGTTTACTGTTTATTGACAAACTTTATTTTTGTAACTTTCTAGAATTTCATGCAACTTCTTCAAGAGGATTTATATACTGCTTAGTCATCAAAACCTTCAAGCAGTTTACATAAAACAATATACAACACAGTGGTACCTCGGGTTATATACGCTTCAGGTTACATACGCTTCAGGTTACGGACTCCGCTAACCCAGAAATAGTGCTTCAGGTTAAGAACTTTGCTTCAGGATGAGAACAGAAATCGTGTGGCGGCGGCGCGGCGGCAGCAGGAGGCCCCATTAGCTAAAGTGGTGCTTCAGGTTAAGAACAGTTTCAGGTTAAGTACGGACCTCCGGAAAGAATTAAGTACTTAACCTGAGGTACCACTGTATACTTTAAAATACCAAAATAAATAAATCAGATTTAGAAAAGAAGTTGAACATTCCACCCCCAATATAAAATCAGCAGTTTTAAGCCAATACATAATAAAATAAAATTGCATGTCAAAATTACTTCTTCCACCTGTATGCAGTGCATTCAGTGAACTACCTAGTTCCTTAAGATATTATTTCAGCATCAAGCGTGCATTGAATGTACACAGTTAGGTTTAAACTGAAAATGAATATATTGGCAAAGGAAAGAAGAAAGCTGTTGGATGTGTTTGACCTTGATTAGTATTACGATAACAAGTATCAAGCTAGTGTCCTCCTTTCTGGAATAGCTGAAAGGAGGAAATCAGATACTCCTGCTTCAATTTTAGATTAACCACAAATTGCAGCATGATCCAAACCCTAAATTATGGTTAATCTTAACTATGGTTAGTTGAAAAAGAGTCAGTTTCATAAACTGAAGTTGGCTTGTTTCAACCAAACATGGGATTAACTACAATTTAGGGTTCAGACAACATGCCAAGCTACAGAGTTAATGACAAATGGACACAGAAGCTTCTATAAACCTTGGTGTTTACACGGGAAGAAGGATGGAAGCAACAGCAGTGGTAACAGGCTTTTTCTCTGTGTTTGAACCACCATTTTCCATTTTAAATTACATGATTCCCTAACGAAATTTGACTGATTAACTACTCTTCAACTGAAATCTTATGCCTAATTTCCTGGGAATAAGTCTCATTGACCTCAGTGGCACTTACTTATAAAGTAGCCATATTTAGGATTGCATTGTTAAATGTTGAGGTGGTTTAAATACAACTCTATGATGGAGTTTCTTCTGCTTTGAATGTTGTCAGTGTTTCTTAATCTCCAGTTGTACATATTTTAAGTCTAGGTTCATTACTAATGGGTAATTTTAAACCTGCATACACTGAAATAATATAACATGGAATCGGCATATGCAAATTAATATAAAATATGTTAATTAAGTAATTTTATTTATTTTAGTTCTGTAGGATAGATGGCAACTTTCTCCTTTTTCCCCCTTCAAATTACACCTTTAAAGTACAAAATGGGAGTCCAAAAGGGGTCAAGTATTTATAACTGCTTCAACTAGGGCTGCACCTAATTTTTATATTTGCTTTGAAACTAGTGCATTCAGTAAATTTGAAGAGATAACTAGACACATAACCATCTTCTCAAATTTCACTGCTGCTTGAAACCTTTTGTTTTCCTGGCTGCTTCTCCTCCCTCATAGTTCTCAGTCTTACTTGTCCACACTGCCATTCATTCTAGAGTACTGTGGTGACCCACAAAATTTCGTTTACAAATATCCATCATTCATCGCATCGGATTGTGGTCCTGCCAACATACTCATGTGGAGGGATAGAATCATAGAATCATAGAGTTGGAAGAGACCACAAGGGCCATCGAGTCCAACCCCCTGCCAAGCAGGAAACACCATCAGAGCACTCCTGACATATGGTTGTCAAGCCTCTGCTTAAAGACCTCCAAAGAAGGAGACTCCACCACACTCCCTGGCAGCAAATTCCACTGTCGAACAGCTCTTACTGCCAGGAAGTTCTTCCTAATGTTTAGGTGGAATCTTCTTTCTTGTAGTTTGGATCCATTGCTTGGATTAAATGGATTAAATGGTCATGTGTGGGCAAATGAAACCAAAGGCCATGAGCGCAAAGAAGAACAAAAAAGGCAATGAGGATCTTCATGTTTTTGCAACAAGTGCTGAAAATTGTATACACTTTGTCTCTCTCACACCACAGAAAACTAAGTAAATATTTTCAGCTGAACCCAAATACTTTCCAATTCAATGGACCCATGTTAGCTGGCTTAGAATGAATGAAAGAATTACAGTGGTACCTCTGGTTACGAACTTAATCCCTTCCAGAGATGAGTTCTCAACTCGAAACCGTTCTTGTGTTAGATCGTTTTTATTAATTTTCCAATAAAAGACATCCAATTAACATATCAAATCATAATCCAATAAAAAGCTAAAATTAAAAAAGTCTAATTATCTTCCGAATTGTAATTATTCATTTTACGACTTCCCATAGTCTAAACCTTAATGCATGTCCAAATCTCAGTCCTGCCTCTCATCGATATTTCCATATTTCCACATCTCGATTTTAACTCTAGAAACCATTCTTAACCTGAGGCGCGCTTTCGCTAATGGGGCCTCCCGCTGCGTGTGCCTCACATCCCGGGGCAAAGTTCGCAACCAGGAGCACCTGCTTCCGGGTTAGTGGAGCTCGTAACCTGAAGTGTTCACAAGGAGGACGGTTCGTAACCAGAGGTATTACTGTACGCCATGCAACTCAGGCCGATTAAATGATTCTATAGTCTGATGGATTTTTCGGAGCTAGCCGACCTAACCGGAAGAGTCCGCGACCAGAAGGAGGAGGAGTATTAGGAAGAATGGAATAAATTTAATTATTATTTAGTTAAATTTGTTAAGTTAAACTAACTAAAAATAGCTTGCAGATACTTAATGGGCTAAGGATTTTATTTATGTTAAGTGATGAATTAATATGTTTAATTCCATAAGGTGAAGATCTAAGGATGTTAATGCTTAAGTTAAATTTTATAAAAATTGGGATTTGGAAAACCGTTAAAAGGACATGCAATGAAATTCAACCAAAGGGAAGCGAGGAAGTCACTTAACAAAGTTAATAACTGTAATTTTCAATAAGGCTATGATTTATGTATGTTTGTCTTGTGTGTTTGTTTGTTTGTTTGTTTGTTTATAATATTGTGAAAACTAATAATTTTTTTGGAAAAATAAATAAATGATTCTATAGTCAAGTAAGCAAATCCATTTAAAATAGACTAGACAGGCTGAATATTAGTATCACAACAGCAAAAAGTAAACAGAATGGAATTGTCTTAATTTGAATTTCTAAAGCACACGCACATATATTTATTAAATGCTACTAATCAAAGCAGGTGAAGATTCATGGTTAACATTCGAAAAACAAAAACAAAAAAGGCGGCCAGAAAGCTACTGGAAGAAATAATAAAATAAAGGCTCTCCCTTTGTTTGTGAAGCAGCAGCAGAGGGAATACAGTGCATGAAAGTAATAAAAGCTCTTCATCTTCAAAAGGTTGGTATTCCCTTGCACAGAGCAGTTTGAAAATGTAGATATGTTCCTAATAATAATAATAATAATAAACCTTCCCAGTGAGCAAACCACTTTTAATGCAAAATTACAAAACAAAACCCTTCTCAGTGGATAAAATAAAACCAAATTTCAGCAGATAAATACTCACAACAACTGTAGAGAGAAAAGTCCTTCAAACAGGCCTTTGGGAAGTTCTGTGATTTTGTTTCCATAGAGAACACTGTAACAAATAATTCAAAAGGTGATTGATCGGAAGTTGAACAACAATGTGCTCATCTAGAATTTCTTTAAAATTGTATGCCCCTGACAAAAGCACATCAAAGGATCCAGCGCTGGAATATTGAATTATATTTTAGGTAGCATTAGAATACCTGCCAGCTCTATAAAATCAAATCAAATGGCAATGTGTTGCATCCAGTCTGCCTTGTTACACTGGTGCAACATGACTTCAATTTCCCCCTCCCCAATGTGCTCTGGAGGGTCCCCCCCAACCCTCCCAAACTGATTTTGAGGTTGCACAGGGAGCTAGAGGGGACAGTAAAGGAAGAGGAAGCTCTGTTGAATGAACAACACTACAATAGCTGCCAGCTGTCTAAAATCAGTAGCATTCGACTGTTCAATTTGATTTGATTTAATAATTTGTATTCCCCTTTTTCAACAGTAAATGTTCAGTTCAAAGCAGCTCACAACAGCATTAAAAAACCCAAACATTGCAATCATTATAATATTAAACACAGCAACATATAAATAAAGCAAACAACAGCAATAAATTCATCAAAACAATGCCAGCCCCATTGTTCTGCCCTGACACTGAGGTCCTCCTCTGAGGGCCTTCTACTGGTTCCCTCACTGCGAGAAGTGAAGTTGCAGGGAACCAGGTAGAGGGCCTTCTTGGTAGTGGCGCCTGCCCTGTGGAACGCCCTCCTGTCAGATGTCAAGGAAATAAACAAATATCTGACTTTCAGAAGTCATCTGAAGGCAGCTGGTATAGGGAAATTTTTAAAGTTTGATGTTTTGCTGTGGTTTTATAAATTGTTGGAAGCTGCCCAGAATGGCTGGAGCAACCCGGTCAGATGGGGATCACATAAGTAATAAATTATTATTATATCATGAATTCAGACTGCAAGCATATTGGTAGCCAGTTAAGATCCTTTCAAACCACTTGTACAGTTCCTGTAGGTTCTTATGCACAGCAGCCTAGCTGCCATGTTCCGCACTAGCAGTAGCTTCTCCATCATCTTCAAGGGCAGTTCCAGAAAGAGCAGAGTATAGTAATCTAATGGGGAGGTTATCCGACCATGTCTTAACTGTTGCCAGGCGAACTCTGCCCAGAAACCACTGCAGCTGGCAAACCAAACAGTGCTGCCAAAAGTACACACCTGTTCCTTCAAGAGGAGTGGAACCCTGTTTAGAGTCTAATTCCCAGACACAAGAATAACGTTTTGTTCCCTCACTGCAATTTTGGGGATTTTGCCTTTCTTTTGAAAGACAGTGGTGGTACTTACAGTGAATTTAGTGAGCGTAGACCCTGAAATGAATCTGGTGCAGCCTCTGAGATCTGATTGTTGCTCAGATCACTGCAATGAGAAACGAGATTGCTATGACGTGTTATGATCCGTGAAAGGGACGAACAGAGATTTATTTCAACTCTGTAAGGCGCAGTTAACAAATTTAATCTGAAAACACCTTTTGCAATTAACTTTTAATATGTTTTTTAAGAACAACACAAAGTTCAGTTCCCATCATCCAGAAATAGTGGCTTAAATCAGGGATGGGAATCTGTGGCTCTAACTCCCATCAGCCTTGGCCAGAATCATCAATATTCAACCAGAAATGGTAGAAGTTGTAGTCCAGAAAATTCTGAAAATCCCTCATCCCTCACTTTAATTCTGGCAATAACCTGAAGCTTTAATGCATTTTGTATATTTGGGGAGGGGGCAATTAGATTAGCATAGGCACTGAATATTATGCTATCAATGACATGGCACTGCCATGCTCTGCTTCAAAAATTGTTCTGTTAACGGCAAGCACAATTTATATATTCATGTCAATTTGTATTAATAAATTGGCATAAGTGTCAGTTATTAGCATGACAAAGGAGCTACGTAGACTCAACAATCAGACACAGCCATATCAACTAATCTGTCAGCTGTCAGACATTTTTTAAGCACCCATAAACTGACGGAAGGTATTTTGTATAAACCATGACCTGTTTTTCATCCATATGTTTTTTATGTAAGTTCCAAAATATTTCTCACTTACATTCTTCTAAGTTTTTTGTATGGCGAGAAAGCTCCAGGGGGGATGACCTTGATTGAATTTTGTTCCAGCCGTCTAGCAAAGAAAAACAACAAAGAATGCTATTGAAGACCCTAAAAACGACACAAGAGGGCAATCCAAAATATGTACAATTTATGTTCGTATCAATAAGAAGGAATGCCTTTTAAAAACATAGGTATTTTTTTCCCCTACTATAGTGAAAGATAATGCCATGGGAATCAAGGGTCAGCAATTGTTTTCATTTTTTAAAAAAATTAAGAAACCCACCTTCTGTCACTTTGACATGCAGGGTAGTGACAATTTAAATTAAGCACTAATCTAATTTTACATGTGCTGCATATCTGAAATACTTTATGTTATATCCAGTAGAAGGAATCTAAAGAGCTTACAGTTGCTTACCATGGGGATTCAGTTTCTCATAGAAGACTGGAGTAAAAGGTTCAAGCAAGAAGCAAGTCAAACACTCTTTAAAAAGTCATCATTTTCCAACTAACATTTCTTAAATTCCTTATATGCATTAAACCCATATTTATGAATAATGAAATTTGAAATAAAACTGAAACTTCTCCTCCCAAATAATAGGATTGCAATTTCTTTCTACAGAATCAGAGATGAGAAATGCCCTTAAAGTTGCTCCAAAGGTAGAGGAAGTCCTGAAAAGACCGGAGGGGCAGTGGGGCTTTGTTTATGCTGCTCTGTCTCCCCGCCTAACAGCTGATGTGTAGGGTAGCGCAGCAGCCACTTTCCAGAGCATTCTCCAGCTTCCTGCCAGCCCCAGAGCATCAATGCTGGTTGTGGATATTTTTCTGTATGGATTGAAGAAATAGCAGCAGAGAGGGCATTTAAAGGGTGCTCTCCCACTTTATGTGATTTCACTTATGCACACAGGGGCCTGGAATATAACTCCTGCGTAAGTGGGGAATCTTTCCATCCAGCTGACAGTGCCAATGTTCAGATGTCATGAACAAAGCAATGGGAGCAAGCCAAAAGGAGCCACATCGAGTCTCGGCTGCCACTCCTCTCATATGGCTGAGAGGAGGGGACCACAGAAGCTTTTGCTTAATCACATTTTACCTAGGCCATGGGTAGGCAACCTAAAGCCCAGGGGCCAGAACTGGCCCAGTCACCTTCTAAATCCGGACCGCGGACATTCCGGGAATCAGCGTGTTTTTATATGAGTAGAATGTGTGCTTTTATTTAAAATGCATCTCTGGGTTATTTGTGGGGCATAGGAATTCATTCATTTCCCCCCCCCCCAAAAAATATAGTCCGTCCCCCCACAAGGTCTGAGGGACAGTGGACCGGCCCCTGCTGAGTCCTAGGCCAACAAACTGTCCTTAACATTAACATTGATTTGGTTGAAACAAGCCATCTTGGAACAATTGCAAACAAGCAATAGGTAACGTTGATCACAGTTCTCTGGTTCAGATGAAATGACAAACTGTGATTAAACAACAGCTTCCAAACTTTTCCTCCTGGCTGTGCGAGACAAGGTGGGGGTACATGTGAGTCTCACTCCGGTTCAGTGAGATGGTGCTAAGCTATGGTATAGCATGACACCTGAACACAACAACTATCTCCCTCACAGGGTAAGTACACACTGTGGGGCAGAGACAAAGGCATCTAGGTGGCAGCACTCTTCTTCATAGCTGCTCTTTGCTCGATCACGCTAAGTTAAGATGCCTACAATAGTTTCTCATCCCACACCCAACACTCCTAATTTAAACCCTTTTAAATTTAATTAAGTTAGAATACTTTCCCAGATGCAAAATATCATCGATTCCTAGATGAGATGCAGAGTGGTCTAACTGCAAAATTGGAGCCGTGCTTGGAACAGTTTGCCTTTAAGAACATGAAAAATGTGCTTGTTTAGATGGAATCAATCTATTGAACAACATAACTGACTGATGGACAGTTCATAAGGTAACTTCTAGCTACATGGCCAAAAATGTCCATCACCAGAGATGAGGGTGCATAATTCTTTGGCAAAGTTGGCTTTAGTTAATGGAGAATACCTTCTTGAAAGAGAATTTCTTTCTTGAAATAGGCTGGATTCTTCTAACAACCAAAGAGTGTATTCCAAAAAATATTAAGATAATAATAGAAAAAGGTTTAGATACATTAGAAGCAGTAAACTAGCTAGGAAGACAGTTGGACCTTTGGGTGACATGGGAGTCAAAAGTGAGCTAAATATGGGAAAGGAGATGAACTGAATTAATTCATCACCTTTCCTTACTGAGGAAGATGTAGATCGCTGAGCTTGAACTTTCTCAGGAAAGGTGGGAGTTAGAGGTGAGCAGTGAGGTCACCAATTTGCTGATGACACCAAATTATTGAAAAGAACAAAAAGGAGATTTCAAGGAGTTCCAAAAGGATCTCTCCAAACTGGGGCAATGGCCATTCAAATGGAAAATGAAATTCAGTGCAAGCAAGTGCAAAGTAGCAAAATGTTCTTTAACTTCATATATGCATATGGTCTGAACTGAAGATGGCTGACTAGAGATCTTGGAGTCACAGTGTACAGCTCAATGGAAATGTTGACCCAGTGTGTGGTGGCAGATGTGAAAAAAGCAACTTCCATATTAGGGATCTTTAGAAAAGGGATTGATAAGTGTCAGTATCTTAAAGCCCTTATGCAAATCTATGATGTGACTGAAGTTCAAAGGAAAAGGTTCAGAAAAGGCAACTCAAATGATGGTTGGGTTTTCCTTTATGGTGAAAAGTTACAAAATTCTGGGCTTTCTAAGTTTGAAAATTTTGCTATTATATGAACATGACAGATTCAGAAAACAATGCATTGTGTAGCAAATGGGGTTAGAGAGATGTTTTTCTCCCTCTCAAAATTCTATGACCATAGGACATCCAATGAAGATGTAGGTTGGGAGATTCAAAACATTCAAATAGGAAGGACTTGACTCTGTGCAAAGTTAAACTATGGAATTAGCTACAAAATGTAGTGAGGATTATGCAGATTAATTGTGGGTGGGTGGGTGGGAGTAAATCCAGGGCTGATGCAAGACATTTTGGCACCTGAGGCAAACCACAAAGTGTCCTTCCTTGCCAGGGAAATATTGAAATTGAAATACATTATCGTCAATTGTACAACTTGTATACAGTGAGATTACATGAGCACTCAACTCTCTTAGTCTTAATTCACCTCGTTTACTGACGCACACCCACCAAAGCCGAAAGTCAGTTGCCCTGTTGTTATCTTTTCATTCAGCAGCCTAACAGCCCACGGATAGAAGCTGTTCTTTACCCTGTTGGTGCGACTAATCATGCTTCCAAATCTTCTGCCTGAGAGCAGGAGATCAAGAAAGTGCCGGCCAGGGTGTGAATCATCCCTGAGAATTTTCCTCACTCTCCTGAGGCAGCGTTCTTCCGCGATGTCATCCAGTGGATTCAAGGGACAGCCCATAATATCTTGTGCTGTATTCACCACCCTCTGTAGGCACCTCCTATCCATTGATGTCAAACCAGCGTACCACACCATGATGCAGTATGAAAGGGGTGAGTGAAGATCTACATCAGAAACAAGGGGGTAATAAAGATCTACATTGGGAACAAGTGTGGTTGGAGACCAAAAGCACCTTGTACAGGCCAAGAGGCTTGTGGATTCAGCCTCCAAAGACTACACCACACTGGCAGCAACAGCTGCAAGAGCAGGTGATGCATTTCTTGGAGGCCAGATCTGCTGCTCCTATGGATTCCTCCATCCAAGGCATTTGTGTCACCTTGCATCATGGGTGAGCAGGCCCTGGGTAAGGTTATGTAAGTCATGATGGCTATATTCCAGAGAATATAGATGAAGATCCACCACCTTACCCTGGCTTTTGACACTTGAGATGAATATTTTAGTGATTGCTAGCTGTTTTAGATGGAAGTGAGAGCTGGACCATAATAAATAAAATAAAGAAGTCTGATCGCTGAAGAATTGATGCTTTTGAATTATGGTGCTGGAGGAGACTCTTGAGAGTCCCATGGACTGCAAGAAGATCAAACCTATCCATTCTGAAGGAAATCAGCCCTGAGTGCTCACTGGAAGGACAGATCCTGAAGCTGAGGCTCCAATACTTTGGCCACCTCATGAGAAGAGAAGACTCCCCGGAAAAGACCCTGAAGTTGGAAAAGACGGAGGGCACAAGGAGAAGGGGACGACAGAGGACGAGATGGTTGGATAGTGTTCTCGAAGCTGCCAGCATGAGTTTGACCAAACTGCGGGAGGCAGTGGAAGACAGAAGTGCCTGGCGTGCTCTGGTCCATGGGGTCACCAAAAGTCGGACACGATTAAACAACAACAACAGCTGTTTTAGACTGCTGTTAGTGTTGTGTTCTAACGTTGCAACCCGTCCTGGGACCTTATGCTGGAGGGTGGGTAATAAATAAAGAACAACATTGAATAGTATGTCTCTGAATACCAGTTGCTAGGGATCATCAGCAGGAAAATGCTATTGTGTTCATCTCCCACTTTGGGGCTTCGCATAGGCATTTGGAAATCCATGGAGGGAACAGCATGCCAGACTAGATCTGATCCAGCAGAGATTCTTCTTATACTCTCATGAAATGTTTGTTTTTAATTTTATGTAAGCTGCCTTGAGCTGTGTAACGGCACATAAAAAATGTTTTAAATTAAAAATATCTTAACAACTGTCTACGCTTATATGGGGCCATCATCATCATTATTATTACAGTGTATATGTGAAATCCTGTTCTGTTTAAAAGGCCCAAGTGTTACAAAATCAAATCAAATGAAAACCAGCGCAAAAGTAAAACCGAGTAATCCAAATGTAAGAGAAATGTAACTTAAAATAACCAGAAACAGCAATACAAACAATAAACCAGCTAGATAACCGAATGGAAAACGTTTAACAGACAAGCTTTAACTGGCAAAAAGACAAGGATTTTGTAAGATGGTCTTTCCTAGGCAGGGAATCCCAAAGAGTTAAATAGCGCTTCCCTAAATTGATGCCTTCAGGCTGTTGCGGGACTACAACTCTCTTCACCTGCATCAACATGGCCAATGGTCAGAGGTGATGGGAGTTGTAATGGACCATGGATGGCAGCATGTTGGCTGTTCTGGACACAGAAATCCAGGGAGTGGATGCCCAGCCCTCTCAGACTGAAGATCAGATCCCAAAGCAATATGCTTTGTACTAATCTGGCACCAGAGTCAAATGTAACCCAAGAAAGTGATTCAAAAAAATTACTGGGCAGAAGGTATTATGCATGATAGAATTTTCAAGTATTCTTCTCCTCACCATTGAGAACTTTCCTTTCTTGATAAAATATAGCTGCACATCTGTCAATGCAAGGTACAAAACCCAATAAAACAATTTTTGATCATGTGCTTCAAAGTGAATATGGAGACTATCTAGTTAACAGGTATGAACATCACCTTGCTGCATTGTTATGCACTGAAAAAACAAGGTATGCTGGACTTCCTCTCCTTGGCATCTAACTCTCCCCCACCCCCCAAAACTATTGAAAACCAAAAATGCTGGATTCGTGGGCAAGGAACTCTGTGAGAAAAGTCAGGTTTTCCTTAGCTAATCCCTGTGTAATGGCACACTCAGGTTTCAAATATAACAGGAACCTCAACTCCACTTCCACACCTGGGAATACAAGACACCCCACTCAAGCAAGGAAGGGGGGACCCGTTCCGCAAACATGACACCTGCACATCCCATCCACATCCACAGGAAAAAACTGTATTGGGCAAATATTCTACCTACACTCAACAGACACATGCAGTCTCTCTCTGTCACAGAGTAACACTGTATTCTGGGGAGAGGAGCAATAGCCCATGAACCCTCAAATAAAGGTTATTTCCCAACATGCACAGGTAAAGGCAATGGAGATCACAGCTACCATTCTTGGGAAACTAGGAGAACGCTTCAATCTCCCAGTACATTCTATACAAGATCTCAAAGTAGCTGTCTTATTACAAAAGAATTTCAGAAATAAACTGGAAAGAGAAGTTGCTGAATTGCAACGTATCACCAAACTGAAAACCATGGGGAGACCTGGTCTGAATAGAGACATTGGATTCTTATCACATTATACAACGATAAAGCTATTTTTCGCCATGTCACCCCTTGCTTTTTCCTGTAAGATCAATTGCAGTCCTTAACAGTCGTTTACCGCACCTATCAGCCATTCCCACCACCCTTCTGAGTAATACCCCTCCCCACCCTCTCACTATATATAAGGGTCTGGTGATATATAAGTGCCGCGAAGAATTTGCGACACAGACGCCAAAAACTGCACATGCGTAGAAGCAATTTTTGACACCTGGACATGTGCAGACGCAATTTCTGGTATCTGTGCATGCACAGACGTGATTTCCGGCGCCTCTCAGCAAGTCCCCGCACCACGCTGCGCTGGTTTAGTGCAGTGCATGGGGGACTTATTGAGCAGGCAGCTCAGTTTGGGGGGGGAGGAGCTCATGGACCGGTAAAACGGTCTTTGTGGGCCGCATCCTGCCCTTGGGCTGCACATTGCCTGCCCCTGTTCCAAAGAGACCTTTATTCGCAAGAAGTTACTGCATGTACTCAGGCTCTTCACCAGATTACCTCAGGCTTGGGACCTGTCAGCAGCCACCTCCTGGATGCGAATGCCCAGCTACAGGGCCTTGTTGCAGGATCTTGGCTCCTCACTCCCTATGGAACCTGACCCTGGGCTTAGTTTAAGGCTGGGGCCTCCTGGCAGACTTCAGCTGAGGGATGACACTAGTATACTCTTGGTTTCTACTATGCTACTGGAAGTGCAGACAAACTCAATTGCATTGCACTGAAGTAGCTTTGCTTTTTATATTCACAAGAAGAAATCAAACTTCCTTAACACAGAAAACAAATATAAGCAATATAATCACAGGTGGTATTATATATGGCAATAAAAATGCCTCACATCTTAGCATATTTCCCATCTGCTGTTAGCGTAAATGGCAAAAAAACAGATGTCAGCAAATGAAATAGATCTTAGCAAAGGAAATCACTGTAGCTCCTGAATCTAAAACGTTATGACAGATACTGACACAATTTCTTACTATGCCTAATGACTGTCTTTTGACAAAGGAAGAGATCTCATGTTCTTCGTATGCTTTCCGAAGCCTTCAGGCTATTATACAAATCTACTCCAAAGCATTTGCATCAACTAAATATTGCTTATAATGTTACTTGTAAAATAATATCATGAATTTTCTACTTACATCCTCAAAGTGCTGTTTATAACCGCTGTTCTATATACTTGCCCCTTGACTGTTAAACAAGCCTGTCTGACAGTCTACTCAATATCTATGTTAGTGAATCTTTAAACATTGTCCTACAGCTTGACTAGTATTTAATATCTACACAAATTGTTCTATCAAGCAGTACCTCAAGGGACTGGTTGTTAATGACAAAAATGCCTCCAGTTGCATTTTATCAGCAAAAGCGATGAACACTGTCATCATGGAGTAACACAACAATAAATCATCTGTATTCAGAAGAAAGTTTTGTTCTAACGTGGAAGATGCAGCTCATTTTCTGCCATGTAGGCAATGGATTTCTGTGACGTCTTTCAGCACTCTTGCTTTTGGATAACACGTGTCAGAAACCATAAAGAAAAGGCAGGCTACAGCCTGAACCAACTGAACTTAACTGAGAACTGAACTTAACTGAGAAACCAATTGAACTGAGAACCAATTGAACTTAACTGAGAAACTTAACTGAGAAACCAATTGGAAATCAATGAGGAAAAGGGGTGGGGGAGGAAAATCTAGTAAGGGAACACCTTAGGCAGAACTGATGGCCATTCTCTGTTGCCACTGACCATAGTAAAACCTCTAAGCAGTTTACAAGAAGTATTAAAATTATAAATAAAAACAGTTAAAAACTATCAAAAACATTTAAAGGTAATAAAGATTAACAGTAAAATAAATTAAAACACCTCAACATATATGTGTCTGGATAGGCTCGCCTAAACAAATGCATTTTAAACAGGCACTGAAAAGTGTTCGGTGAAGTTGCTTGTCTGGAGTCAATAAGCAGGCAGTTCCAAAGCCTACACTTCATCAGCACCACTACCCATCTCTTGGGCGGCTGACGAAAAAGACAACATTCAAAATACAATATATATAGTAATTAAAATAAACAATAAGAAATAAGAAAAAGCGTAAGTAGTTCACAGCTCAGATTAAAACCACACTAAGCCACAACTGCCCATGATTAGTTCAAAGCACATCGAAAAATTATGGGTGAAGGAAAAAGCCATCACCTGGCACCAGGAAGACCATAAGAGAAGGCCTCAGGCTAACCTCCCTGGAGAGGTTGTTCCATGCCTCATCGAAAGCGGCCCTCACTCTGGAAACCCCCCATCTACTTGGTGGGTAGGCTCAGAAGAAAGGTCCCCAAGGAAGATCTGGATAGGAATTTGTTGGGGATGGCATAAGGTAACCGGGTCCCAAGGGATTTAAAGCTTAAAAACACACACTTTAAATTGGGTCCAAAATCAGATTAGGGTGAAGTGTGGCTGATAACGCACAATGTGACCAAAATGCTCATTTAATAGTGCTGTGGCCCTATTTTGAACCAGCTGCAGTCTTCAGACCATTTTTAAAGCCAGTCTCCGATACAGCACATTGAAACAGTCTACACGGGAGGTTACCAAAGCATGAGTAAATTGTGGTTCAGCTTGTCTTCTCCAGATACAGTTGTAGCATCAGCCAGAGATGAAAAACGCACTTCGAGCAACACAACAGACTGTGATAATGTTGGATCCAAAAGCACCCTCCAAATTGCAAAACTGACCCTTTATGGGGAGCGAAGCCCCTTCTAGAAGAGGTTTCGTAACATCACCTGGATGGACAAACCAATCATTGTCTTATACCCTGCCCTGACTGACTTTGTTCACCTTCATCCAGTCAAAACCCCCAAATCTGCTTTGGAGATGTGCAAGTTTTCTCTGCACTCAGAGTTTTAACATCTCCTAGATCAGGCTTCCTCAAACTCGGCCCTCCAGATGTTTTTGGCCTACAACTCCCAGGATCCCTAGCTAGCAGGACCAGTGGTCAGGGATGATGGGAATTGTGGTCTCAAGACATCTGGAGGGCTGAATTTGAGGAAGCCTGTCCTAGATGCAGAAAACGTGAGGGCTAGGTTTCTGATGTTGTCACTGCTGAAACTTCCAACACAATGCTAGATCCCAGTGCTCATGTTTGGACTTGGTGAGTCGCTGGGAAAGGCCACACCATGATGGTAACAAGAAGCCACTAAGTGTCCGGAACACTCCATAGATATCTTCAAACAGAATCCGTTTGAGTACATAGTCAACTGTTTTATGGCTGTGGCCACCAGGACAAAGGTTTCCAAGCATTCATTTTCAGCCCATAATTCTGAACATATGGAGCACCCAAGGTGGCTGACATCAGATGGGAGAAAACTTCTAAATATTTCACATGTACTTATTTAAAATTATAGCACTTCTCATGATGTCTCAAAAACATTTACACAAACATATCCATTTGAATCCATGGGGGGGGGGGGGAATGTAGCTGCTATATTTAGCCCACAAAAGCAAATACAAGATTATGTGAAATATCCATTCAGGAAATGATGCCATTATGAAGTTATATTTCTGTATGCCCCATTTTAGCACAGTACAAGCTTGTGATAAACAATTAAAAAACAAAACAAGAAACGAATTAAATTAGTAAAAGTAGGGGGAAATCACATTACGTACATTTCTGTGATGGTTTCTGGCAGATTAGTTGGGATCTCCGAAAGGCCCTTCCCTCGGCAGTCCACAATGTTGTTACTACAGGTACATGCAGAAGGACAGTGCAAGACGCTGCAGGAGGGAGCCATAAAAGACTGATGACCTGGAAACAGTAACAGATTGCTACTTCTAAAACTGCAAGAATGCTATTAATGAAACACCTCACTACACAAGGCAGCGAAAAGCAACGCTTTTTCTAACCCTCCCCCAATCTGCTCCAGAATACAGATTCCAAAACTGCCTTAAAACAAAATATGCAGAAGTAGATACTTGGAAAACTTTCACATTGTATGGTGGAAGCCTGGATTAAAGTACCCACATTTCCATTGCCCAGTGCCTAGAAAGCAGAGGTGCCAACTTGAAGGAAATATTGGGGAGTCCCAGGTAAGCCCCTCCCTGCACAATCAATCACAAGGCACATACACCATTTGAATGGCAATGCCCATCAACTTGGGTGGGACGGACCATCAAATATTTTATTTGAGGGGCCAAATGGACCTCAGCTGCTAGGACTGAGCTCCTATGCTAGAAAGGATGAGTCCAAGCAGCTTTCCATTTGCCCTGCTCCTTTCCCAGGGGAAACCTGCTCTTCAGCTCTAAATCGCAATCCACAGAAAACCCAATTGCCATTTGCTCCGACTGAGCACTAAAGAGCAGTTTTCCCAGGAAGGAAAAGCAGCACGATGTGAGGAAATGTGGCTAAGTCCAGAGATTCCACCATATCAACGTCTTTCATAGCTTTCATAGGGAACCTTCTTCAGCCTTATATGCTAACCAAATAATTTATAATTGCCAATGTGCAGTCTTTAACTTACCAACGTTGATTAACACATATGTATATATTTGGCAGTCAGTTCATTCTTCAGCGGCGCAAACAAGCAAAAATAAGTTAATAAATTGCTCCCCTAATTTAAAGCATTTATGGAGCACCCAAGGTTGCTGAAGTCAACGGCAGGGGTGACTTCTGTGGGCTTTGGTGTGCACTGACCCTCTTGGGGTTTTTTGTTTTCTGCATTTGGAGTTATTGGGCAAAAAATCTTTTGACATCACAGAATCACAGCAGTGGACTGAGTCAGCAATAAATGAAGTATTTTTTTAAAAAAATGTAAAGACATACAGTATCACAGCAAATGATGGCAGCAGTTAGTAAAATAAAATAAAAAAATAGAGGGCACAGTAAAGCTTTTAGCACAATTGTATCACAGTGGGAAACCCACATGAACAATATTTTTAAATACATTTTTTTAAAAATGGGTGGAAATCTCTTGGGGACCAATACACAGGTGAGCCACTCCTGCTTCGCAGAACGAAGACAACCACCTGTTGCAACTTTCAAGAATACTGAATTATCTCATTTTTTAAATACTACTTGAGAAAATTTCTTCACTGCTGAAAACCCCTCTTTTCAGTGAGCCTTTTGGTGAGTAAAAGAGAAAATGGGCAGGTACAACTGTTGTATACACATTTAGAGGAAACGTGATGAAGCAATGCTGACTAATGATTTAATCTGCCATTAAAAGATTGGTTTTATTTAAATGAACTTGCCTTCTTCCTCATCTAGGGGGTATGAACAGAGGAAAAATAGAGACAAATGTTAGTGGTATAGCATTAGTTATTTTAATATGTCATTACAAGCAATCGAAAAAGCCACACACATGGTAAAATGTACAGAACGAATTCTGTTTTCCAAACCTTTGGGTTTTCAATTCATAAGAGGTTTTAATTGCAAGAGCATAAACGAGAAGTACACTTCAAATACGCTACTTATTTTATGTTAAAAACCTCTCTGGATTTAATATTCTGGGCCCACACATTTCACCCACCCTCATAACTATGACACTAGATGTGTAACCTGAGGTTGAATCTAATCATAGCAAAGGTGAAGTTCTTGTTGAGTGATTCCCACAGGACTCAGAAGAAGCCGGCTTCAACCCATCCCACACCTATGTACATGCAGGGTACAACTGCTTGATAGGGGAAATATTTAACCTTTTTCTACCTCCAATACCTTGAGGGATGCGGGTGGTGCTGTGGTCTAAACCACTGAGCCTTCGGCTTGCCAATCAAAAAGTCAGCAGTTCAAATCCCCATGACAAGGTGAGCTCCCGTTGCTCGGTCCCAGCTCCTGCCAACCTAGAAGTTTGAAAGCACACCCAAAAGTGCAAGTAGATTAATAGGTACTGCTCCAGTGGGAAGGTAAACGGTGATTCCATGCACTGCTCTGCTGTCGGTGTTCCGTTGTGCCAGAAGCGGCTTAGTCATGCTGGCCACATGACCCAGAAAAACTGTCTGTGGAGCGGACAAATGACGTCTCCCTCGGTCTGTAAAGCGAGGTAAGCGCCGCAACACCAGAGTCATTCATGACTGGACTTAACTGTCAGGGGTCCCTTTACCTTTTACCTCTAGTAAAGGAAAAAAAAGGTAAGGGACCCCTGGACAGTTAAGTCTAGTCAAAGCTGACTATGGGGTTGTGGCGCTCATCTTGCTTTCAGGCCAAGGGAGCCGGCGTTTGTCCACAGACAGCTTTCCAGGTCATGTGGCGAGCATGACTAAACCGCTTCTGGTGCAATGGAACACCATGACAGAAACCAGAGCGCACGGAAACACTGTTTACCTTCCTGCCACAGTGGTACCTATTTATCTACTTGCACTGGCGTTATTTTGAACCGCTAGGTTGGCAGAAGCTGGGACAGAGCAACAAGAGCTCAGCCTGTTGTGTGGATTCGAACCGCCGACCTTCCAATCAGCAAGTCCAAGAGGCTCAGTGGTTTAGACCACAGTGCCACCCGCGTCCCCCTACCTCCAGTATCCCCAGCTAGCCCCCCCTCTTTTCCAGTACAAGGTGCTCATGGTTCTGGAGAGTGTGAAATCTGCTTCAGGCACATTGGGATGACTAGATGAGGATGCAGTTGGTACATGCATGACTCCCAGACTCCCAACTTTGAGCTGAGCTGCCTGCATCTATATAGCCAAGGGAAGGGGTTGAGACATATGCAGCCTGACTTTAAGTAGATTGAACGCACTATGTTTTGTGCACAGTTAGTGAAGCTTGTGTTACCCATGCCTTCTTTCAGGCTGTTTTGTCATGCATTACACATCAAGGTACTGCTGTAATAATATTGAGAGTCTTACCGCTGCAGACGAATTCCCGTTTTTGAACCTCAGCTACATTGTGACCCCTTAAATGTGAGGGGCCCATGCACTGAGTGTATAGTCCAACCCGAGGTCGCTGGCGTAGCCAATCGGAGAGCCAAGCTAGATGGCAATCACAGTAAAGGTTGTTGGAGTGTAGTCGGCTGGATAAAACACAGCAAAATAAAACCAAAAAGTACATAAAGGCAATATAGTCTAGTAAGTACAAAGCAAACGATGAAACATGATTAAAGCCTGCAGTTGCAACGTTACACACTTAGTCTAGAAGACCCCACAAGTTTCCAGAGAGGTTATAATGTGTTAACTGCTTGCTGAGCATTCACTTATGATTGGTTTATATGAGGTTATTAGGGGCTGCTGCCCCTGCTTGAGTTGCTCAGTAACCACACCTGCTACCAAGTTCCCACTACTCCACAGCTCCTTCAACACCCCCATCCCCACCTACCATATTTTTCGCTCCATAAGACGCATGTTTTCCCTCCTAAAAAGTAAGGGGAAATGTGTGTGTGTCTTATGGAGCGAATGCAGGCTGTGCAGCTATCTCAGAAGCCAGAACAGCAAGAGGGATTGCTGCGCTCCCTCTTGCTGTTCTAGCTTCTGGCTTAGCCGCACTCCGTCCCTTCCACCACCTCCCGCAAAAGCCAGCAAGAGCCGCGCTCCCTTTAAAGAGCCGTGCGGAGCGTGTGTGAGGCTCTTGGGGGCTTTTCCCCGAGGAGGGAGAAGGGCAACTCATCAGTGACAGGCTGCCCTCCTCCCTCCTCGGGGAAAAGCCTGCAAGCGCCGCACACACGCTCCACGCGGCTTGTGAAAGGGAGCGTTGAGCAGAACCTGGGATGCATACAGGCTCTGCTCAGCGCTCCCTTTAAAGAATATTTTTTTTCTTGCATTCCCTCTCTAAAAACTAGGTGTGTCTTATGTTCAGGTGCATCTTATGGAGTGAAAAATATGGTATGCACCATTCCTACTTTGCTGCCAATCCTCATCCCCCAGAGTTTGCCCCAAAATGCCCCTTTCCCCACAGTTTGCTAAAAACTCTCCCTGCCCCATCTTCTCATAATTATGACATCATTAATCTATTGTCCCCACTACTACTAATAAGACCATTGCTATTGAGCTGACATTTAACTCTCTTTCCTCGCTGCCTTGATTGTGGCTACATACGTAGGTCAGTTGATAAGAGCATGGGACTCTTGACCTCAGGGTTGCTGAGTTCAAGTCCCATGTTGGGCAAAGGATTCCTGCAGGGATTTGGACTAGATGACTCTCGTGGTCCATTCCAAGGTGACAATGATAGGTCTGCTATCACTTTTGAGGCCCTGCTCTTTACCACTATAGGGAAATGAAAGATGGGAACTCTGTACTGGGTTCTCACTGCCTCTCTTGACAGATGAACATTTCTGAGCCTGCAAAATCTGACTGAGACACAGTAAGCCTTTAAGAATCCTATGGAATTCTAGGAATATGTGGGTAGCTTGTGGGTAGGAAAAGATAGGTAAATGGCATCCAAGGTTTTTAGACTGAGAAATGGAGAAACCATGGACCAAGAATAATGTGATGTATATATCTGGGCTGTTCCTAATCTTACCAGACCACCAACAAGTATTCCCACTAGCAGATCCCTCTTCCTGTAGCTCAGAGCAATCCTTCAATACTGATCTCAAACCTTGGTCTTTCCTGTAATGTAAGACTACCTATTGATTAGGGAACTGATGTTCCATGCTAAAACCTGAGTTTTAAGAACAATATCTAATGAACATTTTGAGGTATTATTAGCCACCAGCGTAACTGCTTGCAGAAATCCTTTTCTTAGCACATTTTCTGCTGAATCGTCTCTTCCACCTCTTTTGGTTTAATTACAGTAGAGGGGATTAGGTGCATTGACACCTAGAGACCCATGCTCAAACAATGCTTAATATTAAGACACCAAAACCGTAAGTGTTTTCATCTTGGCATGTTGGCTCTGTTTGGGGAAACGAAGTATTGGATTGTGAAGTTGATCATAGCGGCAGTGCAGTGAATTAAAGGCTGGAGGGAGTAAAAGGAGCCAGGGAAGGATTTGAGGTTTTCAGCTGTTGGTGGAAAGATGTTGCATTGATAGCAGGGGGTTAAGGTTGATAGTTTGACCAAACTGCAGGAGGCAGTGGAAGACAGGAGTGCCTGGCGTGCTCTGGTCCATGGGGTCACGAAGAGTTGGACTTGACTAAACGACTAAACAACTAAACAACAACAACAAGGTTGATAGCATAGGTTAAGGTTGTCCAGTAAAAAAAGAGGACAGGGCTCCTGAACTGTTAAGAGTTGTTTATTTATTCCTAAAGTTGGTGACTGGGTGTGGCAGCCAGGACCATATAACACCGGTCTTAAAGGATCTACATTGGCTCCCAGTACGTTTCTGAGCACAATTCAAAGTGTTGATGCTAGCCTTTAAGGACCTAAAAAGCTTTGGCTCTGCATACCTGAAGGAGCATCTCCACCCCCATCATTCAACCTGGACACTGAGATCCATCTCCATCTGACAGCTCTTCTCATATGTTACAACTGAACGTGGCATTGCATTTTTTAGTAGTGGTGTTTTGCCCGTCTTATTTTTCTACTTTCATCTTTATTTTTATTTGCCATACCCATCATTTTTATTGTATTATGAAGGAGGAGGAGGAGGGAGGTTACAGGAAACCAGGCAGAGCACCTTGCAGTCAAGCCCACCCTGTGGAGCACCCTCCCATCAGATGTCAAGTAAATAAACAACCACCTGACTTTTAAAAGACATCTGAAGGCAGCCCTATTTAGGGAAGTTTTTACTGTTTGATGTCTCACTGTGTTTTAAATTGTTGGAAACCATCCAGAGTGGCTGGGGTAACCCAGCCAGACGGGCAGCATATAAATAATAATAATAAAAGGTTTCCGGCTACATCACCAATGGTGGTAGCTCCTTGCTACCTTCCGTGGGCAGCGAGGAGGTTCAGGCAGGGGAACGCCAGGATTTATGAGGCAAAAGTACTGGCAATGTTCCCCAGTGGGGTCTGGGGAGCTCACTGCATCCCGCTGTGCCACTCAAGCCTGTGTCTGCCAACTTGAAAGGCAGAGTGGGTGCAACTGGGAGGGTGTCCCTACCATAGATGAGCCCCTGTCTCCGGCATGATTGTGATTGAGTCCTCCATAATTCAGACAATTGGCATTAATCAAGAGGTGTTTCTGGACCAACATATGTTAATGGGCTGCAATTAGGCAGCTGCTGAAAGGACTGGGCTTGGCTCTTTGAAGGTATCTGAATGTTTTCTTCGAAGCTTGAGAATCCTTACAACAGTCAGGAAAGGGAGGACAAGGTGCTTTGCACAGTCTTATGCTTCTCAAATGATCCTTTTTTCTGCATAATGAAAAGGACGTGTGTAGCCACTGCTATGTTATTCTGTTACTTCGGAAAAGAGGGGGGAGGCTTTTGATTTATGCTCAACAAAGAATTTAACAAGGTTTTATTATGCCTTCCCCACACAACCAAGGCTGCATGGACTTTATTTAAAATTATTCCTGGACTGGACTAGGAGTGCTGTTGGAAGAATGCAGTGAAAAAAGAATGAACTGCTGCTGAACAGATCTGGCAAAGAGGCTGAATTTGAAAAAAAGATTTTGTTTTTAGCTGTGTGCCGAGGAAGAACTCCAGAACAGAATTTTAATGGGGGAGTTTGGATATGCATTCCGTGAGTTATTTATGGTGTTAGCTTGCATGCTAGTTGGTAAACAGCAGAAGGAATGGAATGTGACCTTGTACCATTCAGATAAACACTGCAGAGAGCTGAACAGTGGAAGATAGTAATTAAACTCTCCCAGTACACCAGGTCTGGAACAACAATGTATATGAAGGACTACACACATAAAATTGATTACTTATTTATAAGATGAAACAGAGGTGCTGTTTGTAAGGTGAAAAAAGCAGTCAGCTGGAAGAATGGTTTAATGGCAAGTGAAGGATGTCACCTGGACTCTAAATAAGAAATAATGCGGCAAATGATGATCATCATACATTTGGAACAGGAGCGGAAAACCTGATTTTAGGAAATTATATTAAATTGATTTCATTTGATTTGATTTGTAATAATTTGTAAAATTAATAAAAATAATTCAAAAATAAATACATACATAATTATTATTATTATGCTAGGCTGAAACAGATCTTTCAGTTGGTGCATGTGTATGAGAGAGAATTGGCATAAAGAAAACGGATCGGGGTTGAAGTCCTCCTTTCTTGGTGCTACATGCCTTAATTTGGCCATTTTTTAAACTAGAGGAGACCCATCTGAAAATCTCTCCTAGTTTTACACAAACACCCCCCCCCAATTGATCAGTAGACTTGTCAGGTTGCAGGATCTCAGCTGAAGTTGTGGCGTTTTAGCCCTTTCTCAGATGGAGGAAACAGAGCCAAGTGTACAGGTTACATTGCTTGAGAGCTTTTGCTGTTTGCTCCATCGTGGGGCTACCTTTGAAGGTGACCCGGAAACTGCAATTAATCCAGAATGCGGCAGCTAGACTGGTGACTGGAAGTGGCCGCCGGGACCACATAACACCGGTTCTGAGAGATTTGCATTGGCTCCCAGTACGTTTCCGAGCACAATTCAAAGTGTTGGTGCTGACCTTTAAAGCCCTAAACGGCCTCGGTCCTGTATACCTGAAGGAGTGTCTCCACCCCCATCGTTCAGCCCAGACACTGAGATCCAGCGCCGAGGGTCTTCTGGCGGTTCCCTCATTGCAAGAAGTGAGGCTACAGGGAACCAGACAGAGGGCCTTCTCGGTAGTGGCGCCCGCCCTGTGGAACGCCCTCCCATCAGATGTCCAAGAGATAAACAACTACCTGACATTCAGAAGACATCTTAAGGCAGCCCTGTTCAGGGAAGTTTTTAATATTTAATGCTGTACTGTTTTTAACACTTGATTGGGAGCCACCCACAGTGGCTGGGGAAACTCAGCCAGATGGGTGGGGTATAAATTATTATTATTATTATTATTATTATTATTATTATTATTATTATCATCATCATCATCATCATCATCATCATTATCCATCTCTATTGGATTCCATCCTGAGCCACCTAGCAAAGCCACACTCAAGGGAATTAATAACCCCTATTAGGCATGGCTGGTTGTTTAAGGAATGGGAAAAGGGCTGCTGCAGCCGCAACTACTACGACTGTGAGGAGGCAAAAGCTTCTCAAATTCTGGGCCACGCTTTGTGCAGCTTGTTTTTTTTCCATATAGGGAAGAGAAGGTTTCATCAAATGCCTGAACTGTGGTGCCATGAGGAGGATAAACATCTGGGGCTCAGTCCTGATTTAAATGCATATGAGAATGAGCTTCATGCAGTTTTACTTATCTACTGTTGATAACATATCAAACACTGGTGTTCTTTTTTTAAAAAATCAGCACTAACTAGAATTTGTTCAATTATTTTTCTTAATAGCCTTATGCATATTTTACATGTAAGACCCATCATTAAATATTAGGTTCTTGAAGCAACTGCTGCCACAACCTTAATTATTGCACTATTGGAACATGTATTATTTATATTTAAAAAAAAATATCTGGGAGAGCCATTTTAATTGAATTAGGCCTGCTAGCATTACAGCAATAAAACCTTAAAGATTTCACATTTATCATATCTGACAGCCAATCACAGATTCTACTGCGATCTTAAGTGAAACCTGACCAGTTCCTCAAAATACCTCTCAGGTTTTGTTCCAGAGAAGCTATTTTTAAATACGTTTTGACTATTTAAAATTTCAATCTATCGCACCTTCAAATGTTTTCTTCACAAGGAAACAGGTGAAGAAGTTGTGCTTTCTGAAAATTCTACTGGTCTAAGAGTCTTAAATAGCTTAGCCAATAATCAGCCTGCTCAAGACACAAGACAGTTATAACACAGATGGGTCCAAAAAATTAAAAGCAAGTTTTGCGGCATGGTCATGCACTGCATTTCTGATCTTTTACGGGGTGTGATCTGCCATCCACCTTCCCAACTTTCAAATATTATTAAGCCTTTCTTGAAAGCACATTTTGCTGCAATTGCCCTGCTATTTACAAACTGCACCAGTCTGTACACAACCCAACACTTACACTACGGCAAAGGCGGAAAGGCTTGCTTGCGCAAAAGGAAGTATTCAGGTCAGTGAGTCACACCTTCAGGGTAGTACTAAATGGTCAAACCTCTAAAATATAGTTCCCAACACTGGTTATTGTGAAAAACTAATAACAGGAATTACATTTTATCACATTTTAAGTAAAACACGTTAACTACTTACAAGGTTCTGAGTTTGGGCATATGGTTGAAACTTGCCACTGAGAGACGTGTGATGTTGTTATTGTTGAGAGTGCTGTAAAACATTAAGGACAGGTACACATTTTCACATGACACGACAATTCTACGAATATTTGAAGAAACATCTGAAACAGACTGACTTCTAAAAATTATAGTGGTGGTCAGAAGTCTCACCGCGGCTATCGTTTCCAGCAGTCTTCAAAGGCAGCCATGCATAGGTAACCTTGCAGCAGTTCAGTCAAGGTATACTAACACATTAGCCACCACTGCCAAGTCTCTAATTTTCTTAAACTTTAATGGAAGTTAAATTATGTTTTTGACATTCAGTACTAAGTACGTCTCCGTTATTGTATCAACAGGTGCTAAAGAGACTTCGCTTATGCATACCAACACTAACCTTAAACAGACATGGAACTATATTACTGTGTTTATGATTTAACTATGTTTAGGATCAGGATGAAAACTCTGATCATGAAAAACTTCTCATGGCCGATGCTATTTTGAGATGGAAATGCTCATCGGATGTAAAAGAGGAAAACTGGAATTTGTACTCAATACAATATTAGCACTAAGCAAACGTATTTGAAAGTAAGTTAAATCAATCGCCTTGATCCAGTTAAGAAGATCTTGACACATAAATGAATGTGTATGAGTAAGTTTGCATGTACAAGACATTTGGTGGATTGGGACAGTGTCTAAATAGTTAACATTCAGTAAAAATGATAAGGGAAGATGAACAACTAAGTGCTGAGTTGCATGATCTGCCTTTATGGAAATGTTAGTTTTTAAAAAAAATATTTTTTCAAGCACCCTCATCCTGCAGGAGTTTTGCTGGCCTCAAAAAAAGCATCTCCTGCAAAAAAGCCCAATGTAAGCGAGAGAAACAATCTTTTCCCCTATGGAAAAGAGGGGAAGAGGAAATGAAAGGTACTGTAGTTTCTCTCCATTCTGCAGCTTCGGCAGAAGTTGCCAGCAGCATCCAGGAGCTGCCAGAACATCCTACAAAAGCTCAGCATGAACAAGAGAATAGGTCAGTGACCTAGCACTAGTTAGCCAAGCCAAAATTCATAAACACCTGCATAAATCTATTATGCTATGAGCCAACAAAGGAGGATGCTATAAGAACAGTGTGTGGCAGGTGTATGTGTCCTAAACCTAAAATAATGCATTTTTCTTTCAATATATATATAGCTTTTTATATCACTCCGAAGGAAGCTGTAATCTGAAAAGCTTATTTATTTATAATACTGTAAAATGGCAGTTGTGAACAGAAGATGGGCAGAAAGATGGCTACCCCAAAGGTGAGCAGAATCACAACAGAGCAAGATATCTGTAATGGTTCTAGGGGTTGCTCGTGCGTAAGCCGGTGCTTATTTCCCCGTCTGGGTGCAAACATCTGGCTGGGTTGCCTAAGTGAACCTTTTCTGTCTGGACAGCCACTCACTCGTGGCTAACTCAATCGCTGGCAGAATCCGTCAGTGGGAGTTTCTTAAACTTCTTCCAGCAAAGAAGCTCTTTGACGGCTAGTCTCCTCCTACTCTCTCTGTGCGAAAGCCTTCTGCGCAAGGAGGGCGTGGGCAACGGAGGACCCCTACTCTCCCCACTTGTCCCAGGCAAGGAGTCATGGGACCGCCTCGCCGCTTCCCCCATCTGTCCCCCTTCTCCACTGGTGCTACGCTGATTCTCTTCCCCAGAAGATGGGCTGCTTCTCCCGATCCCCGGACGCTCTCTGGAATCCCTCTGGCTTTTGCTCTCTCCCTCCAGCACTGATGGCAGTTCCCTGACAATATCCATTATATGAACTATGTGATCCTAACATTGCATTTCCAAACCATGGCCTTTAAGGAAAGATGCTGACAAGACAAGTGACTGGCACCTTCAGGGAGAGTAATATGGTTTTCTTGCGGGAAAGATGCAATATGGTTTGGATCCAGTGGAGCTGGTCCTGCTATATAGTAGCATGCAGTGACCTGCTTCTGGAGATAAAGTCAGGAAGTGGTGTCAGAATAGTACAGTTTTGGTCCTAGGGTGGGGTGTTTGTTTGTTTGTTTGTTCGGAAGTGAAAGGGAAAGGGAAAGACATTTAGGCTCTGCTTCTGGTAGAGAGAGGTATTGGGCTGACGCTCTCTTCCTGCAACTAAGAAAGCTTTGAAAGAGGAAATTTCTTTGGATCCAACCCTAGGCAACTGAGAAATGAAATTATTATTATTTAGTATTGTTGTTATTATTAATTTCAAAAGGAAGTACATTTAACGACAACAGCTTCACATGCTATTAAAAGTGTCAGAATTGTTTACATTTTTTTTAATAGGGGGAAAGCCAAGTAAGGCCTGATCATCTTCAGTGGATAAGAAATGCAGACTGATCATTGTGGGGAACAGAAAACTGTAAGTAGGGAAGGAGGAAATGAAACTGAGTATCTGGGAAGAAGACATAGCTAACCAGGATCACTCTGCTCTGAAATGTTCTGCGGAAGGTTCTACTTGTAATATTAATAACACCAAAACAGACAGACACCTGCAATCGACGGACACCTGCAATCTTAACTCAATAACATGGAAGGTGTTTTTGTCAACTAATATCAAATGCCTATGAACATGGCTTAAGTGAAAGATGACAGGGTTTATGCCATTGTCAAGACATTTGTGAAACAACTATTGTCATTATAAGGGTGTGGAGAACTGCTTCAAAATATTGAGTTTGCACTTATCAGTGTCACCAGTCTTATGAGAACCGCCCTGCAAGTCTGTGAAAATCCAAACTCTTATTATTTCCTTACTGTGTACAATAAATAAATAAATGCATTCTTAGTAAAAAGGAACAAAGTGATCCTGACATGCTCAAGAATCATTTAATAGCTCCATGGATGGAACAGTGTTCTGATGTACCTTTCAATTAATTTTAGCACTGATTGTTCTACAAATTGTTGGCACAATAGGCTGGATGCTATCCTGTATCTGCCAAAATATTTCTAGCTGCTAGGTGCATCCTGAGTAATGCAACAAACCCGTATGAAGCCAATAAGCAAAAAACTATATATGTACTCTGAAAAAGCATGCAAATTTGCTATCAAAACAGGTGTGCACTTGTAAGATCTACAGGGATTTGTGTTGCAAAACTAGTCTTGTTGAAGTCTATGGTATTCCCCAGAACAAGAAGTTATTTCATGGGTCCATGGACCAGCTGCCAGAACACATGACATCAATGACCTATGACATTTCACAGTCGGTTCATCTCCACCTCCAACCTCCCGACGTCACAAAATGTTCCTGTAATCTGTTTACTCTTTCTTCTTTCCTGGGTTCAAGTAACCCCACAGTTATCAGTACAGAAAAATGTTTCCCTTTCCTTTTTTCTTTTTTGCAATTTGGCTCCTGAATTTGACCACATTGTGACAGTTCCCAGAGCCATTGTTTTCCTCTACCATTTCCATACTATTTGACTGATCCCCATTCACACACACTCCGCCAGCAGCAGGGGAAAATTAAAAACAGGAGGTTGTGATTTCAAAACCACAGTAGCAGGCACAGGACGAATTCACTGGCAGAAGTACTACCTAAAACCCTTCCAAGTGTTCTTTTTGAATGGTCTGAATTTCAATTTGGCTGTTTTAATAAGACATAAACTGCATTGCCATTCACAGGAAGCATTTCCTCCTTCCTCAAATCTTTTTGTTGCTGTTAGAAATATACCAAGTCTACGGTTAAAACTTTGAGGAAAATCTGTCAGTAAAGCATAGATAGATAGATGATGATGATAGATAGATAGATGATAGATAGATAGATGATAGATAGATAGATAGATAGATAGATGATAGATAGATAGATATTACGCACAAGCCTGCTACACATACATATATATAATGCATTCCATGAACTTTGCTCTATTAAAAGCAACAATGTGATTAGTCAAATAGAAAACATAAGTGGTTAACTTCAAGCTGTTAACAGATTTAAGAATTTGGTCCTTCGCTTCCGCTCATCCCGCACACACATTATTAAACGTCAATATACACAATTTCAAAAGTAACAAAATCTACAGAATATTAGAACGTGTTTTTTTAATGAATTTTCTTAATTGTTCTTTGCTATGTAGATAGCCATGCCCAGCTACCAGTCATGCGTAGCTGTTCCTATAACGATGTGCACATTTAGGCTCATTACCTTCTTATGCGATGCCATACTGTTTTATGGTGAACTGATCCAGCAACAAACAGAGCTTTTGCCACAAATGGGCATGAGTATGGATAGTATCCAATTAAGAGACTGGATATACATGATGCACTAACTTAACAGAGTACTATGAAAGCACATTGGGAAGGCCTGGCCTGACTTGCATTGCATAAGATTTTACATGGGACAGGTTCCATAGCTTACTAGGAGATTAAAGTTTTATATGAACAGTGGAAAGTGTAATATACTACTTCATCCAGGATTAGAAATTCTTTGGCAGCTGATAAAATAATGTAGATCATGTGTGAATGGCATACGACCCATCTGAAAACTTAAATAATCCAAACGTTTTTACATTAAAAAGTATTTTCACTTTACAATATTATTCGCTCTATGATATATATAGAAGACCTAAAAATTCTTATAACATTGTAATACCTCATCTTGAATAAAATGCAAGGAGTGGTACAATTGTTTTTACATGCAAACTAGCGTTAACTGTGATTTACTATTGTAGCTGGACAGAAGGGACTAGCTCTGAATTTGCCAAATAATGATAATATTTATTGCTCTCCATCTGGGCTTCTGGGTTCCTTTTATTTAAAAATAAAATAAAATCTGAAAATGACTTTCTGATTTTGAAATCTACTAACAAGAATCTCCTTTAGAACTAATGTAGCCTTGTGCCTTCTGGTTGTTTTTAAAACGATTAAATCAAAACAACGAATGGCACATTTGCATAGGGCATTGTATACTGACAGAGAAAATAAGTTATTTAAAATGTGTCGCCAATGAACACGCAATACTGACTGACAGCATATTTCACGATTATGTGCCATTTTAAAAAATAATAATAGACATTTTATTCCTTACATTTACTGTCTTATTTCAGAGGCAGTAAGGTTTTTATTTAATCATCATTAATGTAATAATGATTACAGTTAAAATGCAGGAAGAGGGAATGTGTTAGGGTACTAGGCTGTACCCACTTTCAGTTAAATGAAGATAAGCTATACATCACTGGTATGACAATTCAAAAGGAACTTAAGGACCTACCTTGCCTACCTCCTTATTTCTACAAAACTCCTATTGACTTCTGTGAAGCTATTCCACAGTGAACAGCTTGCAGGCAGCAGGTCAGGAACAAAAATCAATTGCAAGAAAAACTGAGTATAAAAAGCCACAGCTCTTGAAAACATCACACACCCATCTCCTAGAAAATTTGCTTTGTGAAAGCTGCTAATGTGTATTCAAGGCTTTGGAACGTGTTCATTACACCAAGATTATGATTGAAAAGAGGGGCATAATTGTGTGGATCTGAACAATGGAAAATGGACTTACAATAATACATTGAATCATAAAACCCTTTATTTATTTCCATAAGGAAGTTACTTTGCCCTTACATGGTTGTATCTGACAAATGTGATGATTTTGTAAAAATAAATAAATGGGGGGATTATCTCAACTCTTTCCATGTGCTTACAACATCTTATCAAGCAATATTCTAATGCATCATTTTTATTCTAGTACATCATTTCATTCAAACGTTTTGACACGAGATGAGCGTCTGCATTTGGACTTCTCTGTTTTAAAAAGTAAGAGAGACAAGCAGTTTACTTACAGCACTTCCAGATCACGGAGAGCCCTAAATGCCCCATCTTCAATGCAGCTGATCTGGTTGTAATCCAGTTGCCTGTTAAATAGATTAGGAGGCGATATGTGAAAGAGATGAAGGCTGGCAGCTCTGTGGATAAGAAAGCCTCCTTAAGAGATAAGGCTTGAAAGGTAGGCCACACTAACTGAAATGCACTCCCCAAATACACTCATCTGCTTAAGAATGTCACACACCATTCTGGTCTTGATGCTGCCACCGAAGTCTCTTTTTGTTCCGAACTGCGTGTGCAAAAACACGACAGCCTTGGGAAAGCTCCAGTAAATAATAACTGCACCTTATATTAAATGCCAAAGGAATGCAATTTCATTACATCAAGAAAAGCTATCCATTAAAAGCTCTCAGCGTCATCTCGCTGAAACAATTTCATTAAGGTAAAGGGCTGTAAATCACTTATGTCACACTCATCCCCTCAGTGACCTAACAGAATCCATTTATCAGAGAAGCCCAGCTGCATGTTAATTTCACTATCCTTGGCGAGCGGGAGAGAGACCACCCTTAGTTCCGTAAAGGCAGAATTCCACATCCTTAGGCGTGCATATGATGCTCATAGCATTCCCCCAGTTCCCTTCTGAATAAAACCAATTCATATTCTTGTTCGTGAAAGCAATCCTTAGTGTATGACTCCTACAGTTTATATTCTTCATGAAGCTATGTAGATAAGATGCAATAAAGGAGCGCAGAAATTCTAGGCATAAAAATCACCAGGGCTGCCCATACATTATTAATCTTCAAGTATTAAGGTATGAAAAATTTAGACTCAGTTTTCTGAAGATTATTACCTTCCCCGGTTCAGAGCATTACTACATTGGCAACTGCCTCATTTGGGGTGTGGTATGGAATGGCGGATTGATACATTTTCATACAAAGAGCAAAACCCAAATCTCTGGTTGAAATAACCCAGAGCGCCATTTCTGTAAACATAACAATGAAAATTAAAATACAATATTGAAGCGCATACATTCATGAATTAAGTTCCACATGGCTTATTTCCAGATAAACGTGAATAGGACTGGGGTGATCAATTTATAGGGTTGTTGTTTTTTTTCTAAATTGCTGACCTTATTTAAAATTATGCAACATTTTCTTGTTTCAACAAGGATGCACCCCCCCCCACACACACTTTTTAATCTATCCATCCATCCCAAGCAACTAAGGCAGGTTTTCTGAAACGGATTCAGTGAGTATGGAAATCTTTACACCTATCCATTTAATGATAAACCCGCCAACAATTATGATAAAGTTTGAAAACAGCCATAAGGAAAGCCCACACACTGGTAAATGCATGGGAGAAATAGTAGAGCTACAGTCAATAGCCATACGATTGAATGATTGCTGTCCCTGCCCCCTGCTCCCCACACATGGGGGGTGGGTTCTGAAGTGGAGGGCCTGTTCTAGGAATGTAGGAGCCATATGCAAGGAGGAGTTTAACTTGTGCAGGAAGCGTACCATTGCAGAATAGGCTTCCTATGTCACAACTTTCCCTCACTCTCAAGCGATTTTAATGCCTGAAAAGGGCTTGTATTTTGACTGCAGCTGACCTGCTTGGTTTTAAGCATTTTAACTTGGAAGCAAGTACAGTGGTGCCTCAGGTTAAGTACTTAATTCGTTCTGGAGGTCTGTTCTTAACCCGAAACTGTTCTTAACCTGAAGCACCACTTTAGCTAATGGGGCCTCCTGCTGCTGCCGCACCGCCGCTGCACGATTTCTGTTCTCACCCTGAAGCAAAGTTCTTAACCCGAGGTACTATTTCTGGGTTAGCGGAGTCCGAAACCTGAAGTGTATGTAACCCGAGGTACCACTGTATCAGTTACTTTTAAGGGAAGTGCTTAATATTAGGCTAGCTTCAGTTGCTCTAAACCAGGGGTCAGCAAACTTTTTGAGCAGGGGGCCGGTCCACCGTCCCTCAGACCTTGTGGGGGGCCGGACTATATTTTGAAAAAGAATAATGAATGAATTCCTATGCCCCACAAATAACCCAGAGATGCATTTTAAATAAAAGGACACATTCTATTCATGTAAAAACACGCTGATTCCCAGACTGTTCGCGGGTTGGATTTAGAAGGCGATTGGGCTGGATCTGGCCCCTGGGCCTTAGTTTGCCTACCCATGCTCTAACAGTTCCAGTCTACTCTGCTTTGATTTCCACTGGTTTAAGATCTGATTCTAAACACACTTACTTCCAAATAATGTGCAGTAAAACCTGTGAGATTTGCTTCTAAGCAAAACTCTTTGGCAAAGAGGTGCAGTTTCTACTGACTTGCTTCACTGAGGCAAGATCTGCACTGGCAAAGCTACATCTTCTGAAGTAACAATATTACAATATTTTACAATACAATGTTACAATATTTTAGGCAGAATCCGGCTTTTAGGACATTGTCTAGTAAAATGTACCTACAACACAGGGCCAACACTTACTCTCAGAGAGAGAGAGAGAAAGAGAGAGAGAATATACAACATAACATAATGCTACCATAACATCAATAACAACTGGTTGTGCATCAAGGTCCCCAAGACACCCCCCCCCAAAGAAAAACACAATTGACACTTAATTTTAGTTTAAGGTTTTTGGCATAATTTTGGCCACAACTTTATTCAAATACAGCAATGTGAGTGGTTGCTTAGGCATTGGTAGCACTAACTGACCCTGCACGGGGACAGCTCTGACATTCGCACCCCCTGCGAAGTCAGCAAGGGTAAGTCACCTGGGGAGAGAGACGGGACTGGGAACCATGCCTCACCTCTCCCCAGAATGCTCCCAGGGGCTTGCGTGGCCCTAGCCCCTTGCCAGGGGGTTTCGGACAAAAGCATGGGGAGCCCCTGGGTTCCTTTAACAGAAAACCCTTGAAGCAGCAGCAGCAGCATTTTGGAGGGGCAGGCACAGCCGAAACCATACCCCTCCACCAACCAATTCCAAGACCAATGCCTAACCGCAAACCTTACAAGTTGTGACGATTTGCTACGCAGTAGGCAAAAACCAAGTGGCACACACTAATCAGCCAAATGGACAAAATTCCTACCAGGCCCCTGCCTCAAAGCAGACGACCCCATGACAGGCATAGCAAGGTCAAGCAAACAGCCTAAAATTAGGGAAGGGAGGGCGGGTGATCCGAAGTAAGCAGCGAAAAGAGGAAGTTCCTCGCTGCAAGCATTGTATTTAACAAATAGGGCTGTCAATCAACAAATGGCAACATCTAGATTTCCCCAGTAACAGCCCACCCCTGCTTAAATGATGGCCAAACCATTTGCCTAGTAACAGTGAGGTGTCTTGTCAGCCCCGCCCCCAACCTGTGCTCTCCATGAGGGAGAACACACTTTGCTTAAAAGAATTACATTCCAAAGCAAATTTGTATGTCAACCCTCTTGATAGAACAATAGTTTTCCTGTATTACTTTGATACTGGGATCTGCGCCTTTTAACTTGCTCATAAATGATCCAGAGTTAGGAGTGAGCAGTGAGGTGAGCAAGTTTGCTCATAACTGTAATTGTTCAGGGTTGTTAAAACAAAGAAGAATGGTAAATTGTTCCAAAAGGAACTCTCCAAACTAGGTGAATGGGTGGTAAAATGAAAAATGCAATTCGAGGTAAACAGGTGCAAATCTTAATTTTACATATACGCTCATAGGGTCTCAACAGGTGGATGACTTAGCAGGAATGGGATGTTGGACTCACTATTGACTCACCTGTGCCTTTTTGCATCACTTGTCCTCCCTTTCCTGCCTACACTTACTGAATACTTCACTCATTATGTCCTTGCAAAATTACTAAGATCCGAAGAACAGCTATTGTGAGAGGCAGCAGGGATCTAGATTCAGTGCCCTCATTTCTATACCCAAAATTTGAGTGTTGGGGCTTCAACCTACATTGGCTGCTTGTATCGATGCCACACCATACAGTCCTATTTTCCAACAGCCAGTTTCTGTCCTATACTTCTTTTAAAAACCCATTTCACTTTCATGGAACCGCAAATGAGCTAATGCAAATATTATTAGTTTTATCACACAATGTGTACAAACATTTTTTTTTTGTTTGCTTGTTATTTCTACATTTCATGCAGCAATGTGTGCATTTGTGTTACGGAACCGTAACAATGAATAATACAGTGCTGTACAGAATTGACAGTCCCATCTCTGTGGGCCACACACAAGCAGTGGGAATGGTTAGTGTGTACCTGAACACACCACACATACACAGGCATCCAGGCACTCAGCATACTCTTCCTCCATCTTTCCTGCCCCCCGCCTTTCTCTGCACACTCAGTGTTTCTGGGCTTCCCCATTCTAGTACTGGTGCTGTGGCTGGCTGAAAATGCTGCCTTTTAACTTCACACAGATCGTTCTGTGCAAAGTAAGAGGGACTGCTTCTATCCCCACTACCAGTGGCGTAGCGTGGGGGGTGCAGGGGGGGCCGGCCGCACTGGGCGCAACATCTGGGGGTTAGGGTTAGGGGCGCAAATCCACGGGTTAGGGGGCACAAATCCATGGGTTAGGGGGCGCAAATTACTTGCCTTGCCCCGGGTGCTGACAACCCACGCTACGCCACTGCCTACTACAACTTTGTTCTATGAAAGGTGGAAATGCTGCCTTTTACTCTTATAAACAACAGTCAGGGCAGTTTATCTCCTGCTCAGTTCTGCAGGGAGAGATGACCACTTCCTGCAGCTTGTTGGACAGATACAGTCTGCAGGCCACCCCTCCAAAGAGGAATAAAATTCTATATGAAGTGCTGTATGGAACAGCACCTGCTTCTGACTGCAGGAAAGCTGCATGCCAGCAGTGCTGAAGAGCTACAGTATGAAAGAAGTCCTTGACTTTGGGATTACCTCTACACAGCTTAGGGACGCGGGTGGCGCTGTGGTCTAAACCACAGAGCCTAGGGCTTGCCAATCAGAAGGTTGGCGGTTCGAATCCCCGTGACGGGGTGAGCTCCCATTGTTCGGTCCCAGCTCCTGCCCACCTAGCAGTTCGAAAGCACGTCAAAGTGCAAGTAGATAAATAGGTACCACTCCGGCGGGAAGGTAAACGGCGTTTCCGTGTGCTGCTCTGGTTCGCCAGAAGTGGCTTAGTCATGCTGGCCACATGACCTGGAAGCTGTACGCCGGCTCCCTCAGCCTATAGAGCGAGATGAGCACTGCAACCCCAGAGTTGTCTGTGACTGGACTTAATGGTCATGGGTACATTTATGTTTACTACATGGCTTCATTGTAACTTCAGAGGCAGTGGGACTGGATGCAAGAGTATTTGCAGGCACGATCAAGGGCTGTATACACTCAGAAAGATACTCACTAGGAGTTCAGTCCATTGGGATTAATGGAAGAAGTACAAGGGTGCAGTATTGCTCTTACACTGTTCTCATTCAGCTTGCGCAATAAAATTTCACACTGGATTGTTCCCTATTTTTCCTGTATTCTCCACTGCAGTATGTTACTTGTCTGCTAGAACAATCATTTTCTAGACACTGCAGTTAATCATTTTGGTGCAATGTTTGTGTTGCAGAGTATTATTTTTTTTTAAAAAATTCCCAGGCACTTTCCATTTTAACTAATTAAGGGCATTTAACAATTTAGTTAATAGGCTTTTTATTTTAAAGGGCCAAAATAATATATCCAGTACAGTTCTCTAACCTCCAGAGTAATTTATCTAAGCCATTTAAATTAGTACAATGGCATGAAATGTTATCCCCTGACACAACACAAAAGAGAAATTGTTTCCAGACAAATTGGTAAAATCTTTTAATGCCATCAAATTTGCCTAATGCAGTCTGCAGGTTAATCTGTAAAAGGGTGAGCAGTATGTTGGCCCCATATCTTATTATCCTTAGCTGTCAATGTATAAATCAGCACTGACACAGCTGCTCCTAAATCATCCATATTATACACAAAGGGGAAGATTTAACGGCACAGAAAGCACTCGAGCAAATCTTGTCCTACAAGAGCTGAAAGGCAGATTTCTTCTCCTAAATTGGCATGAGTTCAGGTGCATCTGAAAAAAGAAGAAGTTGGGGGTCCTTCTTTTAATGATGTCGTCCAAACACTGCTGTAGCTGAGGCTGGAGAGCCATTTTCAAACTTGCTCCTTTCCCACATTTTTTTCCTGTTCACTCTGGGATAAAACTTGGCACAAACCATTTTCTTGGCAGCAAGACTGCTGATTAAAATGTAGTGTTTTTTCTCTTTGTTTCATGTTCTTTGAGGTAGCGTGGAATAGCGGCAACTGATTTTGAAAAGGCTATTGAGAGTATACTAGTCAGAGAGAAAAATATCAATGCAAAAGTTATTTAAGAAGTTGCCACTGGCTGAAGAAACCCTCCCCCTTCTTTCGCCAAATCTTATCCTTTACTCAGCAGGCAAAGTCTTCTTATGAGTGTCAACAAACCCAAATACTAAATAAAAATGAGGCAAAATACTAGTCTGATTGAATAACGTGGTAACAGCTGAGGTGTAAGAATCAAACTCTTTTCCTCCTGATATGTTTAGTGATCCTAGCAGGCCTATTGGAAAGTAGTGTATGTCTTTCTGACTGTGTTTTTAAGATCCCTGCCAGTTAAATAATGTTTTCTCTATCCAAAAATGCAAATACTTAAAAAAATTTAAAAATGAAGATATTGTGAGGTTGTTAAAATTATTTGTTGTTGTTTAGTCATTTAGTCGTGTCCGACTCTTCATGACCCCATGGACCAGAGCACGCCAGGCACTTCTGTCTTCCACTGCCTCCCACAGTTGGGTCAAACTCATGCTGGTAGCTTCCAGAACACTGTTCGACCATCTCGTCCTCTGTCATCCCCTTCTCCTTCAGGGTCTTTTCCAGGGAGTCTTCTCTTCTCATGAGGTGGCCAAAGTATTGGAGCCTCAGCATCAGGATCTGTACTTCCAGTGAGCACTCAGGGCTGATTTCCTTCAGAATGGATAGGTTTGATCTTCTTGCAGTCCATGGGACTCTCAAGAGTCTCCTCCAGCACCATAATTCAAAAGCATCAATTCTTCAGCGATCAGCCTTCTTTATGGTCCGGCTCTCACTTCCATACATCACTACTGGGAAAACCATAGCTTTAACTATACGGACCTTTGTTGGCAAGGTGATGTCTATGCTTTTTAAGATGCTGTCTAGGTTTGTCATTGCGTTTCTCCCAAGAAGCAGGAGTCTTTTAATTTTGTGGCTGCTGTCACCATCTGCAGTGATCATGGAGCCCAAGAAAGTAAAATCTCTCACTGCCTCCATTTCTTCCCCTTCTATTTGCCAGGAGGTGATGGGCCCAGTGGCCATAATCTTCATTTTTTTGATGTTGAGCTTCAGACCATATCTGAATTATGGATATATGGAATTCTCATGTAAAGGACCCCTGGATGGTTAAGTTTAGTCAAAATCGACTTTCAGACTGAGGGAACCAGTCTTTGTCTGCAGGCAGCTTTCCATGTTATGCGGTTAGCATGACTAAACCATGCTAGGTTGGCAGGATCTGGGACAGAGCAACGGGAGCAATCGTGCAGATTCGAACTGCCAACCTTATGATCGGCAAGCCCAAGAGGCTCGGAGGCTTACCATAGCACCACTTGTAAAGCAGTTGTTGAGCCTCTCAGAGCCCATAGCTGGCTCTCTGCAGGTATTGATCCTCTTATCCCAAGAGGAGAAAAAGAAGACGCAAAGTGTTGTATTATAATGAATAGAAGCAGAGAGAAAGAACTTGGTACCAAGGGAAAAACCAGTGTGATGAAGGGCCAGGAAGCCTTATTCAAGAAATCTCCAGGGGTATCACACACTGTTTCTGCAGTATGGACACCAGAGGAGATCTGGGACTACAGCAACTGTTCATAATAAAGTCTTACTTCTACTTTGCCTGCTTGGGGAAACCCTACTTGTTCTTTTCTTAAAAAGCCTTGTACATACATCTTCTCTACAGAAACCTGAATTGCCATGGGGAACAGTCTAAAATGCATGGAAATCTTCACATGCAAATCACAGTGTGTGGGGTTTATTCCTTTCACAAAGTGCATAAAATCTGGTTATATGGGTTTCATGTACCTTTTTGAACTATTGTGACGATCAGTTAAATGTTTATAGCCCTGCCTTCCAATAAATCCTAAATCCACATAAGGGGTTTGACGCCAGCAATTGTCTGTGCCCTTTTTATAAATAACTGTTGCAAAAAGTCTGCCCACCTTGTGGGTGTCATCCTTCTCAGAGTCTCATTTTCATTACGTAACACAAAGCAATACAGTAAAGTTTCTGTTCATATATGAAACACTACTGTAAATATTTTTCATTATCTAAACATATTAAGCTTCTTTAATATGATCTGCATTTCACATATATGTGCATCAGAGAATTGTCCTTAGACTTTAGAAATTATCAAGAATACCTGTGACAGCTTTCCTCAAGGATTCTGGAAGCAATAACTTTCTTTACCCCTTCCAAACACATATACTACTGATCACATATATTGGCACATATTATCTCTTTTTCACCCCCAGTTGAGAGTGCACAAAACACCACAGGGGTTCTTTATTAAGTTCCTCTGGAAGCATTAGCACTTCAATCATGTAACTCCCTGCTGTCTCACACTTCTTTCTCCTGCTAGAGTTATATATTCAAATCAATGGGTGGTGTTTAGAAATACTTCTGCGCTCCAGTTGTAGCTACATACTGCAGACAAAATGTTATTACAATTTCTGTCCAAAGTCAAGCTAAGGTTGAAAGGAAAAATCTAAGATTTACTTATAAACCTTGGGGTTTTTCTTTTACCTAATAAACTTATTAGTTATCAGTGGTGGTCAGGACATTGGTTTGTTCTCTTTAATTTTCTGTTTATAATTGTCTGTTCCCCACAATTATGAACTGATTACAAAAAAGAAATGGTTCATCGCTTTGATATCTAAATGGTAAATGCAGCTCTCAAAGACTTCAAAAGCAGATAAAACCAATCTGCTGTGTTTTGATTATTCTGTAACTACTTTGTTTATTTCATACATGTAATAAAACATACATTATCTATCTATATAATGTATGTATCTAACAGATAGATAGATAATGCACACATTCGTGAAGCAGATGTAGATCTTCCTTTAATCACTAACAGAAGTGCTACGGGAGTTTAATTTAACTTGTATAGATCAATGTTAGAAACAACTTTTCTTTATGCTCACATAAGTACGTGCACACACAGTTTCTGTGGAATGGCTATTCTAACAATCTCACCACTTTTCTCTTCAAGTCTTTTTCACTCAAGAGCATTTGAGCATATGGTCACCAACTTTGTTACTGGCTCTAACTTGGACCTTTTTGATTTGCGTTTGCATCTACCAAAGTATTTTAAAGTCAATTCATATTGACTACAATTAACTGCATACATATTTACAACTAACCGCTTTTATAAAAACCCAGAATTGATATAAAAACCCAGAATTGATAAGTTTCAGAGGTACTGGTTTCATGAAGTTTCACATAGATTTTAGTATCAACTATGAATCATTTCAAGACACACTTTGATAGTCACAGTAAAGAGAGAATTAAAGGTTCTGTTCCAAAATAGTCAGGTTGGTGTTCCAGCCAGTCAGTTTCTCAGACCCTTAAGTAGTAATCCAGGTAATGATAGCTGCAGCTATCACAGGCATTCAGAAAGATCTTCAACTGCCTCTTCATAGACATAAACTGAACTACTCTCTAGTTCAAGGGCAACTACTCATCATACAACAGTTTGAACTGGTGGTTTTGCATAATTGAGGGTGGGGGAGATAGCTTAACATTTGGCATGTAAGTTCAGAGGCATAACGGGCAAAATTAAAACAGCAAAATACAGCCAGTAATTGACTGGAGTAGATTCGCCTCTGCTTTTAATGGAGGCATCATCTATCTTAAAAGGTAAAGGGATCCCTGACCGTTAGGTCCAGTCACTGATGACTCTGGGGTTGTGGTGCTCATCTCGCTTTATTGGCTGAGGGAGCCGGCGTACAGCTTCCGGGTCATGTGGCCAGCATGACTAAGCCGCTTCTGGCAAACCAGAGCAGTGCACGGAAACGCCGTTTACCTTCCCGCTGGAGTGGTACCTATTTATCTATTATACATCTATCTTACAGGTATTTAAAATGCTGCCACTTGAATTTCTAGTATATATACTAACCATGCATATATGCTTAACTAATTGTTGCATAAAACATGTAATGCATCTTTGCAATTGCTGGTAGTTAAGAAGGTGGAAAAAAATGAGACCCAAACAAAAAACAAAGAGCTTTTCAATAGTAACACTAATAAGAAGAACAATAACAACTACAACAACATCATCATAAATCAGAAGACCAGAAGGGCCTTACTGTTTTTGATGAAGGGTTGATATATTCAAAGCACATTACATCCAGTTAAGAGAAATTGGAGGGAAGTGTTTCTGTAACTCAATCACACACTTTTTAATTCAGAACCTTGGGAGTGAATAATTATCATACCACATATTAATTAAGAAATCAACAAGCCCAGAGAAATGCCTGAACATTCGCCTGGAAAGGGTGAGCATCTCTTGGCTTAATAAGCCAAGCTACGTATGCATGGGCCACTCTTTCCCTTCTGCAGCTGAGCAAGAAAGTCTTCAATTAAATGTCGTTTCCCATTGTATCTAAAACAGGAAAATATAGTTCCTGTTCCATGTTTGGAACTATATAGGGTCTAAAACCACAATTTTAGGACGATTTAATATCTTGGCTTGTTCCAAACCTGGTAACCATAATTTTCTGATCTGGACCTAATGGGAAACTGTGGTTGCCAGAATACTTCAAAAATTAATTATGGTGTGCTGAGAAGGGAAGGAATGGAAATGGTTGTGCACATCCCAAAGCACCACCAGGATCATTCATAACTTGGTTTACAAATCCAAGATACGATCATGTAAATGAGGCCATTAATATATGTAAATAAGAAAATAACAATAAGAAAATAAATATCAAAATCCTTGGATTGGTTGTAGCCTAACTACTTGGAGAACTGAGATAATACTTGAAATGTGGGAACAGGTTAATAAAGTATCAGCTCTATAATGTATCTCTACATATTTTGAAAGTCTGCAAAAACAGTGTGTGGCCTTTTTTGAGATGGTTACCCTAGGCCAGGGTTTCATTCTTTCTTACTTACTACAACTCCCATCATCCCTAGCTAGCAGGGCCAGAGATGATGGGAAGTGTAGTCCAAAGAGAGTTGGAGATCCAAGTTTGGCAAACCTTGAGGCAACATGTTTTTATTCTTCAGGAATGCTAAAAATTTCATTGCCTTCATTTTTAAAATAAAAATCTAATGTAAGGAATATATATGCTGTTGAGTTGAAATGTATAAAAATACTTACAATTAAAATAATTTTCAACTAAGAATATAAACACTAAGTGCACTTTTGATCAGGGAAAGACATAGACCATTTCAGACATTAACACAGATGTAAAATTAGCATGTGATATTCTTTAGTTTTCGTTACTAAATCCAATTTAAGCAATATGGCATCACCATATATTACTTAATGAAGTGCATAGACAAATATAGATTTATGTATAAAATAAATGAAATGGTGTCAACTTTTTATTATGAAGGAATTAAAAAATACTTACAGGTTTTTAATGTCTACAGCTCCACGGAAAGCCTTTCTAGGAATGGCATGAATCTGGTTTTCACTAAGGTCCCTAAGGAGGAGAAAAAATAGAAAATATTTAGGTAGATTCGTATATCATACAAAGAACTTCTGTTTAAGAACAGGTATTTCAAGCTGATCCAGACCACTATAATTCAAGCAAGATCTGAATTATACACATTGCCTTAGAATGAATGACTTGCTATCAACAACAAAGAAACAATCACTTTTCAAAAATGTAGCAATGAAGAACTCATTTTTGAAAAAATGTACACACCATTCCAGATAACCCTTAGCCAGACTTGCAGTTTGAAAGGAAGAGCAATTTTTTTTCAGACTCTCAATATTTGTATTAAAATATTTACTCAGAGTTTATAATGGGCTGGATCGAGACTTCACTCCTGCTGATTTTACTCAGGGGAGATTCCCATAGCAGAGTAAAGAATCTTTCTTCTGCTTTCCTCTCTCTTTGTAGTCCCCAGCACCATCACCCACTCTCTTCTGGAGGGTCCAGGGACCCGCCCCCCCCCCGGAAAAGTGGGGCAGGGGATAGGGGTGCTGGGGGCTATAGGGAGAGGGGGAATCACCTCCACTTGATCAAAAACCTTCTCTGGACAGAATGAGTCTTTCTATCCAGGGAAAGCTATGTTTGTGTCCAGACCCATTGCTTGTATTCTACTGAAGAGAGAAACAAAGAAGAGGAAAAGCTTTTTAAATAGAGTGAAAACAAATTTTTAGTAAGAATACTGTCAACCGTTTGATGAATTTACATATTTTACTAAAACATCTATACAACACAGGTACAGTTTAACTTATTTCTAGGTTTGCATGGAAATTTAAGAGACAAGTGATGTGATTTAATCTCACATAAATTTAAATAAGGGACGCGGGTGGCGCTGTGGTTTAAACCACTCTGCCGTTTGGGCGTGCTGATCGGAAGGTTGGCGGTTCAAGGCCCTGTGATGAGGTGAGCTCCTGTTGCTTGGTCCCTGCTCCTGCCAACCTAGCAGTTCGAAAGCATGTCAAAGTGCAAGTAGATAAATAGGTACTGCTCCGGTGGGAAGGTAAACGGTGTTTCCGTGCGCTGCTCTGGTTTGCCAGAAGCGGCTTAGTCATGCTGGCCACATGACCCAGAAGCTGTACACCAGCTCCCTCGGCCAGTAAAATGAGATAAGCGCCGCAACCCCAGATTCGTCCGCGACTGGACCTAACGGTCAGGGGTCCCTTTACCTTTACCTTTAGGAGATCGGGTAGCAATCTGGGATCCAGAGAACTCTCCCATCTCTACTTTTATTAAAATAAATAAATTAATTAAAAATAGTAGTAAATAAAAAAAATTAAAAATGGTGCAATATAAACAACGCTGTCCTGGGTCCCACAGTATTGGTAAAACACCAAAAGTTGATTTAAGGTGAACTCAAAAGTAGAGATTCAGGTAGGTAGCCGTGTTGGTCTGACACAGTTGAAATAAATTTTAAAAAATAAAAAATTGTCCAGTAGCACCTTAGAGACCAAGTAAGCTTTCGTGTGTTCTTTATTATAAATATATACATATGTATTATTAATAATGAAATGAATGATACAACAACAATGGGCTAATGGAAGAAGCCAAAGATCATTTAGATTTTTCTAGTGCCTCATCGCTCCTTCATCACTCTCGGGGCACCTCAAACTACCCAAACTACCAGCATAACAGAAGAAGAGGGCTACATGCTCCAAAAATAGGCAAGGCAAATGCCACAAACAAGGAGTACAGTGGTACCTCGGGTTGAGAGCTTAATTTGTTCTCGAGGTCTGTTCTGAACCTGAAACTGTACTTAACCTGAGGTGCCACTTTAGCTAATGGGGCCTCCTGCTGCCGCGCCGCCATTGTGCAATTTCTGTTCTCATCCTGAAGCAAAGTTCTTAACCCAATGTATTATTTCTGGGTTAGCGGAGTCTGTAACCTGAAGTGTCTGTAACCCGAGGTACCACTGTACTTGGAATTTTCCCAGAGGGGTGCAATTAGACAGGGTGAGGGTGGCAAATAAGCTTTTGGGTGCTATGGTTGCAGGTCACTGACAGGAAAAGTCAGCATCAAATCTTACTTCACAAGCAAGACCAGAGTAAAACTAATCTACCCAAACTAACAAAAATGATGAAATATGCTTGGTTTGGTTTTGTAATTAAGCTAGACAAACGGTTTCCAAAGACTATTATTTTTGTTTCTTTTCAGGATGTGCATCATGTAAGATTTTATAAAATGTATTAGCAAATTTTTGATTAGTTATAGATAACACAAAGGTAAATAACTCTGGAACAGAAAGCATTTCGGATTAATGATTTATTTAATAACCTGAATTTACAGTTCAACTGCACAGGTTACTGGATAATGTAGCATACATTGCTTTGTAGAAGAACTGACAGCTTACAAACAAGTGCTCGTTATAGCAACTTATGTATAGTAAAAAAAGAGAATTACTGGATTTATATAAGATTGGTTAAGCTTATACCTTAGAGTGATTTTGTTGTGAAATTAATAGTTGTATTTTAAATCTGGATGCTATAGTCTGTATCAGTACAGAAAAGTTTTAAGTGAACACACAATACATATTTCTGTATGTACTTTTTAAATTAAAAAAATGTACATGGATCAGATTAGTGAATCACATATAATGCACCCGTTCGTTGCAAATGAAGTCAGTTCTGCATTGCAGATATTTTATTACTCACCGAAGACTTCCAGTTGAATATGCCATTTGCTTTATAAAGCACAGAGTGCTATTATTTTAATTGTATAAATGGAAATTGCTATGTGCAATAACTATCATGCACATCTAAGGTTGGTTCAGAGTTCTCCCTCTCCCTACACTGGCCCCATTAGCGAAACCAACATTTACTTAAAGGCAATAAATTTTCCAAAGAAAACATTTCTCCAAATTTAATTACCGGTCATTTTATTTTTCCTCCATGGTTTAACCTCTCTTCATTTTCTGATCAGTTGTATCATAAATCTATAATGGCATCCAATACTTTAGAGAAACTGCTGAGCAAGGAATAACGTGTCCTTATTTTCAGAGCTATGAAATGAAAATATGGAGGGAAACATGTCATCCAGAACTACACAATTTGAACACTTGTGCCCTGACAAGAGCATACAAATTCACCCAAAACACAAGCAATTCCAGTATAAACTGACCCAATAAAAGAAATAAAATTGCAGCTAGGGGAAAATGGGTATCAATCTGCATATAGCCAAGCTGGCTGTGGAAGATGAAAATTGTAGTTTAAAACATTTGGAGGGCACAAGGTTCTAAACTGGGAGATACAAACATGCATATTTGTTGGTTAAATTTATATGCTTCCATGTGCAACATCCAATACAAGACAAATAATATAACTTTCACTATTAGGTACAGTGGCACACAAACCTTCAAGTCAGTTTAACAAACTATCACCATTAAACTAAACTATCGCCATTAAACTATCACTAGCTGAAGGCCTAACAACTTTGATTACTGGAGAAAGCATGTCAAGTCCCACTGTTTCTGCCAACCTCGCTACTACCATGAGATATGGGCAACTTACACCTGCCTCAATGCCTTCTACACGCACTGCATCAGAAAGATTTTGGGCACTGAGGGACAGAGACTCAAACAAAGATGTGCTCTCCTATGCCCACATTCCCAGCATGTTTGCACTCCTGTCTCAGCGACGTCTACACTGGCCTGGTCATGTCTACTGAATAGAAAATGGCAGGATCCTAAGGAAGTGCTCTATGATGAGCTGACTTCAGGCACCAGGTCTGTTGGCAGGCCAACTCTGTGTTCCAAAGATGTCTGCAAACATGACATGAAGGCTGGCAACATCAGCCCCGCCATGTGGGAATCCCTTGCAGGCAAAGGAATGGCCACTGGGAGGAGCACAGAGAGAAGAAACTTCATGTCTCTCCTGTATTGGTGTCTACAGCCACAGCAGGCACTGTAACTCCTCCAACAGTTTGACTTCAGTTTGCACCACTTAAAAGTTGATGTTGAAGGACGTTAATGCACATGTTGCTCTGGGGACATGGCTGGAAGGAAGAGTGAATTCTGGAAAAGCAGGCGTTACCTTTCCCTATCCACTCACCCAGCGCTTTTTTCTGGGGGGACGCAGGGGGATGCATACCCCAAAACATTTTGTGAATCTAAGTTTGGTCTCTTTGGGTGGGGCAGTATTTCAATGTGAGTAGGAAAATGAGAGCACCCCTAAACTTTTTTTTAGAAAAAAAGCACTGCACCCACCCACCCACCTCCACCAGTGGTATTTCTGTATGTATTTTTTAAATTAAAAAATGTACATGGAACAGATTAGTGAATCACACATAATGCACCCGTTCGTTGCAAATGAAGTCAGTTCTGCATTGCAGCTATTTTATTATTCACCAAAGACTTCCAGTTGAATATGCCATTTGCTTTATAAAGCACAGTGCTATTATTTTAATTGTATAAATGGAAATTGCTATGTGCAATAACTACCATGCACATCGCCCATTCCTGTGATGGGCATGTATTCTGTTCCAAGGACAGAAGCTGACAGGGCCCCACCTCTTGTTTTACCTACTACACCAGACAGTTCTGGGAGATGGGGGGGGGAAAGGTATAGGGTCAGTCAGGATGGTTACTCTTCTTTCAGGTGGGTAGGTGTGCTTAGGATGGCAATGGATAGTTGGTTGGTTTGGCATCTGGCAAAGCCTCTCCTCCTTACAGAGGGGAAAAGTTGTGAGCAGGAGCCATTTCCCACATTGGCAGGGGGTGTTCCAGCCCCTGCCCAGCTGGCCTGGCTGTCACACCACGCCCCCAGGTAGCCAACCAATCAGGCGGAGGCTTGGGGGCAGGCTTTAGCTGCTCAAAGGCGGCTGCGGCAGCACTTCCCTTTCATTCCGCTGCTGGTTTTCGTTGGACCTGGCAACACCTTTTAGTGTGTTTTGGAATGACCTTCCTACCTGCATTGCTCAGGTGCCCTCACTGTACTTTTTACACACCTGCGAAAAACTTTTAGCAAGCGCACCATGACTAAAAAAATCTATGTTTGCTTTACAAGCTTAACCGATTTTATTTATGACTATCACACGTCTACTTTTAAAAACAGTTTTGTGTATATAGCTGTGTGTTTATCAGTGTTATTATGTATACACTATAAGAGTTTGGGACGCGGGTGGCGCTGTGGGTTAAACCACAGAGCCTAGGGCTTGCCGATCAGAAGGTCGGTAGTTCGAATCCCCATGACGGAGTGAGCTCCCGTTGCTCGCTCCCTGCTCCTGCCCACCTAGCAGCTTGAAAGCACGTCAAAGTGCAAGTAGATAAATAGGTACCACTCCGGCGGGAAGGTAAACGGCGTTTCCATGAGCTGCTCTGGTTCGCCAGAAGCGGCTTAGTCATGCTGGCCACATGTCCCAGAAGCTGTATGCCAGCTCCCTCAGCCAATAAAGCGAGATGAGCGCCGCAACCCCAGAGTGGGTCACGACTGGACCTAATGGTCAGGGGTCCCTTTACCTTATAAGAGTTTAAGCTGTCCTTGTATCTTTCTGAATAATAATAAAAAAACCTATGGGATGGGCCTCAGGAGGAAGAAAAAGAATTGGAAAGTGTGCTGAAGTAGTTCTCCAGCAGACAGAGGCAGGCATTTGTCCTCCTTGTAGCAGAGGCGTAGCACCGCAGCACCCAAACAGTTATGCTAACAGTGGACGGATAGACAGGGAACATATGGGGGTTTGGGCCATATCTACTTCTCTCTTTGTGAATTTTTCTCTGGCTAACTGGTTTCAGGAGATGTTCTGCTCTAGTCTTCTACTGTCAGTGTTGGATTAGTACCTCAACTTATAGATCCCTTTGCACATTGCATAATACATGCAGCTGTGCCTGAGAAAAACATAGCTGCCAAGAGTTGAGGGCTCAGAAAGTAATGTAAGTTTAGGAGGGTGCCAGAGTTCAAGACATTCATGAAACGTTATGGGTGGGCTTCTTGCAGCATCAAGTGGAAATTCCAGCGGCTACTGCCTAACCTTTGCCCCAAGCAACTACCTAGAAGTGTGGTGTTTTGTGGGGACAACTGAAATAAATCCTAAATACTTTCCTGAAGTTTTTGTTTTATTTTTGCAATCTTCATGGAACTAAGTGAGTAGAATTCACATCCTTTCCATTACTTATTATAAAGGTTCACATTCAACCTTGGAAATAAACTAAAGCACATCAAATTAGCAATTCTCAAAGCAAGAATCAATTCCATCATGCAATGCATCCAAAAATGCACTTACAGTAATTTGTTACAAAGGCACAGCATAAAATTAAGCAGACAGTAAATATTATTCATTAAAGGAAATTAATTTCCTGAGCAGATTCACCACTCAAATTATGGAAGGCTACAATGGCTTAGCATTAATGAATGGTAATTATAAAAATAAAAAGGAAGTACATCAGACCCTCACCTATACTTTTCTCGAGATCCAAAAACGCTTTGAGAGGGTATGGCACCATAATCAGCTATCATTCCATCTTACATAATGTGTAATTAAAAATAACTATCAATGCAGGACTTAGCTGTGGGCATACCTAGGATGGCCCAGACCTCTTAGGGATATTCCAGGTTCCCTCCCTGAAGTTTTTAGACACAAAAAGTCCCACTGGCAAAGCCAACAGAGGAAGCTGAGTGACGCCCATTGACTTGTCAAAACATTTTAACAACAGGTCACTGAATGATGAGCAATATAATATAAAAGTATGATACACCATTGACCCACATCTCTAGATATAAGAATGGCAGCATGACCTAACTCTGAGCCCCATTGACTGAAACATGTCATTAAATATCTATTCCAGTCACAATATTTGGATGTTCACGGGCCTCAGTCTAGGCACGTTAACATTATTCTAACAACAGAATTGTTGAGGAGTTAAATTTTGTCATGATTGATTACTCGTCTTTGCATTACCTGAAGGTGATGTCAAAACTTGGTTAATAATTGCAACAGCTGTTGCAGCTTATGTTTGAATTGCCAGCATTATCATGGCAAACCATGATTACCATGCTTTCGCTTCAGTCCTCTACTAGTGTGAGCAGAAGCAACAAGCCACAACCCCTGGCTAAGTATTATGTCCAAACCAGGGACTGAAGTTTTTTTCACTCAAAGGAACCATGACTACCAAGTGAAGATCAATCTTGGCTTTGCATTGTGGGGTTGTTGTTTTTTTGAGCAAAGAAGAAGAGTTTGGATTTGATATCCCGCTTTATCACTACCCGAAGGAGTCTCAAAGCGGCTAACATTCTCCTTTCCCTTCCTCCCCCACAACAAACACTCTGTGAGGTGAGTGGGGCTGAGAGACTTCAGAGAAGTGTGACTGGCCCAAGGTCACCCAGCAGCTGCATGTGGAGGAGCGGGGAAGCGAACCCGGTTCACCAGATTACGAGTCCACCGTTCTTAACCACTACACCACACTGGCAAAGCAGACCACACTCCAGGTTTCAGACATGACACTAAGTTTAGGATTGTAATAATAATAATATTAATAATAATAATGATAATGATAATGATAATAGCACCCCAGCCACTCTGAGCAACGTATTCTTGTGTGTATCCTTTCCTACTTTCAGAAAAGAGGAGAGAAATTCCATCACTGTTTAGAAAGCTCAATTCCTAAAACAATGTTTAAATGTGAAGTGGAAATTGAACTACGTATTATTCAGTTGTGTCACAACAAATTTGATAAGCACTACCATGAAACGTAAAATCTTAAGTAAATGAACCTAGTTCATCAGCATTGCAACTGGATGAAATGACAAACCCATTTGACATTTAATGGCATTTCAAAGGCTGTGATCCTACTAAGCCATTAAAACCCAAGATTCCTATTTCCAAGTAAACGGTTTCAGGATTGCACTTTCCGACCTGTATTTAGTTTTATCAGTTATTGCATTTGTACTCTAGCTTTCTTCAAAGGGGTTCACATTGGTATATACAGTGATTTTGCCTCTTTTCTCCTCACAAAAACAAAACAACACAAAAACAGTGAGCCACGCTTGGGGTGGTCAAGCACATGTTGAGGCTTGCTGGGTAGAGACTCAGGAATGTCCATCACTTTTCCTAACATTTTCTATGGCGAAAGAAGCAGGTTGCTTCATTAACAGTTCACAAAGATCGGTGGGTATTTGGGTGGTGTTAATGTCAGCATCGCCTTTGAGCCAGTGCCACCAACTGGACTCATGCACTTCAGCCCCGACTGGGCTAGGCGAGCTGGGTAGCACTTCCAGAGACCACCTTCTGGACAGGAACAGGTCAAAGTGCTGTGGACTCACAGCTTAAAGTTGTGAGCACCGGATTCACTTCCACAAGAAGACAGTCGTCACACAGCAGAGTATAGCAGAGTATAAACAACTTGGAGAGCAGCTCTGTAGAATAACTTCTTTATTCTATCTACAACTATTATACAAACTATATACAGAGCTAAATGAGGTCTAAGCATAAAGAATGCTGCACTGCACTGAGTGTCTGCAGCTGCTCTTAGCAGCAACCTTATCTATACACACGATCTCTAACACTCAGTCTCTCTCTCTCCAACACACTGACTGACTGACTCTTTGATGTGGTGCTGGAGCAGAATAAGTAGAGAGCAGAACACTGCTCCTCCTCTCTGGAGAATCAGCAGACTCATCAGGAGATTCTTGGATATGGGAGGGGTGAAATCTCCTCAGTTAGGGTAGCATTTTTAAAAGGAGGAAGCACTGAGGATCCCTGGTGGGTGTAACAGTGCAGATGAGCGAGGCAAGCTAGCCTAAGTTCTGCAGCTGCTATTGCTGGTATATGGACCTTTGCAATGTCTCACAGATCAACAAGGCCAGAGCTAATGGCTCAGTGAAGCAGTGAAGCAGTGAGCAACAGCAGCAGCACGAAGTTGAGAATGGCTAGTGGCAAGCAGCAAGCAGTCACTTGGGGCAAGATACTACTGTAGTAGTGTTGTCAGTGGCTACCACAGGTTCTTTCATGAGGTGAACAAAAAGCTAGTGCTCATTCTGCGCTGGTGCAGAGGGTGAAATAATGACTGCTCCTAAATTGTGGCTGCCACAAGCGTTTCCTGTTTCCTTGCAGGAAGCTTCGAGGTGAGCCTGTGCCTAGTAAGGAGAAGGGACGCGGACGGCGCTGTGGTCTAAACCGCTGAGCCTCTTGAGTTTGCTGATCAGAAGGTTGGCGGTTCGAATCCCCACAAGGGGGTGAGCTCCCGTTGCTCGGTCCCAGCTCCTGCCAACCTAGCAGTTCGAAAGCACGTCAAAGTGCAAGTAGATAAATAGGTACCAATCCAGTGAGAAGGTAAATGGCGTTTCCGTGCGCTGCTCTGGTTTCGTCAGTCATGCTGGCCACATGACCCAGAAAAACTGTCTGTGGACAAACGTCGGCTTCCTCGACCTGTAGAGTGAGATGAGCGCTGCAACCCCAGAGTAGTTTGCAACTGGACTTAACTGTAAGGGGTCCTTTACCTTTACCTTTTTTGCCCAGTAAGGAGAGCAGATCCTACCTTCCTGCACCTTTTCCCAAGACTGGGTAATCTATTTTGAGACAAGAGAAGAGTGCAGATGAGGAGCTGTGTGTCTCATCCAGAGCCCTGGGAGAAAGAGGGATAATGAGACTATTCAACACCATTCTTCCACTGGGGGCTCTGGTAGTGGTAAGGTAAAGGTAAAGGGACCCCTGACCATTAGGTCCAGTCATGGACGACTCTGGGGTTGCGGCGCTCATCTCGCTTTATTGGCCGAGGGAGCCGGCGTACAGCTTCCGGGTCATGTGGCCAGCATGACTAAGCTGCTTCTGGTGAACCAGAGCAGCACACGGAAATGCCATTTACCTTCCCGCCAGAGTGGTACCTATTTATCTAGTTGCACTTCATGCTTTCGAACTGCTAGGCTGGCAGAAGCTGGGACTGAGCAACAGGAGCTCACCCCGTCGCAGGGATTCAAACCGCCAACCTTCTGATCGGCAAGTCCTAGGCTCTGTGGTTTAACACACAGTGCCACCCGCGTCCCCTGCTGGTGGTAGTCTCAGTCTAATCCCTGATGGAGAAATATACTTTGCTGGGAGGTGCTCGAGACCTTCTCTTGCCTCAAATGTAAGCTCTTGTGCTTAGGAAAAGAGCAGAGGGAGAAGTAGGTGCTTTGTGAGCACTTCTGTGCCTTTTTCACAAATGCAACCAAGCTTTTCCAAGTGTCCAGAACATGCACAAAACTTCAGCCCCTTTCAGGTCAAACAGTGCACCTGTACCATAGATGAAACTAAGGCTCCTTAGCACAATCCAACTCCAGCACTCTGGAACTGTGTCATTCTGTTCTCAAGGAATCAAAGAGCTGCAATGCAGGGATCTCAACTAAAGTATCCATTATAGATGGCTACCAAACCTCTGCTTAAAAGCCTCCAAGGAAGGAGAGTCCACCACCTTCCATGGGAGACCCACTGTCGAACAGCTCTACCTGTCAGAAAGTTCTTCCTGATATTTAGTGTGAATCTCCTTTCTTGTAACTTGAAGCCATTAGTTTGGGTTCTCCCTCTCTTGCTGCTTTAATCATACTGGCCCTCATTTCTGTCCCAACAGTACCAGATCCCACTCTTTCTCATCTTTACCCACTGAAGGAAGAGGGAGTTGCTCTTTGCAACCATTTTTCTTTTATTTCAACTTCAGTAATGGACAGCAGATATATTAAAGTCAATTAACGCATGTCAGTGAATGACTGGATCCTGTATCTCTCTAACCAAAAACACAGCCCCCAGCAACTAATGAGTGGCAGTTAAATATCCCAGGGCTCCAGTCAGGAATGCACAGGGTTTGGAAATTTAACACTCTCCTTGCAAACCATTGCCATAGCAACATGAACAAACAGCAGCAGAAAGGAGCCTGAAATGGGGGGGGGGTATCTCAAAATAAACCTTGGGTCAGTACAATTGGGGTTGGAGCAAACATTGAGAACCAAGTTCAGATTCAATAAAATCAGTTTAGGGCAGTTGGGAGAGCTCTCTCTCCCAACCCATATTCAGGAGCACATTTTTTAGTGTTCCCCTTTTTCTTACTAGCTTTGCATAGATATTGAAGTAGGATTTTGTATGCATCTTGTTTCTGAACTACTTGTTCACTGCAGATATGTTTTTCAAACCCTTGCAAGTCAAGAGAACACACAAGTTAAGACAAGTCTTAAAAGATATGCTGTAAAGCAGATATTCACTCGGTGACACTTTCTATAAGGAGTGGAATACAGTGGTACCTCGGGTTACAGACGCTTCAGGTTACAGACCCCGCTAACCTAGAAATAGTACCTCAGGTTAAGAACTTTGCTTCAGGATGGGAACAGAAATTGTGCGGCGGTGGCACAGCGGCAGCGGGAGGCCCCCATTAGCTAAAGTGGTGTCTCAGGTTAAGAACAGTTTCAGGTTAAGAACGGACCTCCAGAACGAATTAAGTTCTTAACCCAAGGTACCACTGTAGAAGTTAAGCCTGGAATGGTGCATGGCTTAAAAATATGTAACTAGTCTCACTAACACATTCACACATACTAAACATTCTAAATATGGATTTCAATAAGGAATGCCTTGGGCAAGATGGGAAAGCAGGGGAACAAAAAAAGTGTTTTCCTTTTCCTTCATGGTTCAAGGAGCCCGAAATGAGACTCTTGGTCTGCAGGGGCCACTGTTTTCTTTACACATTTATGCCTCTAGGGAAAAGGTTTTCAACCTTTTTGAGTCCATGGCTCCCTTGACCAACGACATTTTTTCTGCGGCACCCCTGTGGGGCTCAGGAGCCCAGTTATATCAACCCATGCCTGCAGAGCTGGCAGCCTCTCCTTGGGAGTCCTCCGGGCAACCGCTGCTGCCACCCCAGGTCTCTGAGGTGCCCTCCCCCGCTCCAAAGAGAGGTGCCTCCTCACACTGTCCATTCCCAACAGCAAGGGCTGGAGGACTGGCTGGCTGGGCTCCCTTGCCCACTTGCTTCCTTACTCCAAGGCCGCCTCAGCTCCTGACAAATAGCACCCCCTGACCAGCCCCAGAGGCACCATTCACCTGCGGAGCTTGTAGCCAGGACTGCTGCAACAAACAGCTCTGCAAGGCTTTGGGATGCAGAGATGTGAGAGGGCATCAGAGGAGAGAGGGAAGGAAAGAGGGACAGAGGCCAGTGTTGCCCGCGGCACTCTGACCGTCACTCAAGGCACCCCAGGTGAAGACCACTGCTCTAGGGTAGCAAGGACCACAAATCCCTTCCTCTAAACACTCTGCATTCACCTTAGCAACACTTCCCACCTCCTCAGTCTCCCTTGAGCTCACACACTGTTAAAGAGTTCATGTGCGGGACCACGGTGAGAAATGAACTGAGCATGGTCTGGGTTATCTTCAGGGGCCCTGATTACTGAAGGAGGTGCAGAAAACTCAGGGTCCGTGTCAGCTCATGCCATGAGTTTTGCTCTGGACAATTTGTGGTGCACAAAAGAAAATGTATATTCTTTGCTACAGCACTAGATCAAGCTCATAAGCAGGTAAATGTCCTAGAGATGGAGTGGGGCTAACTGATTATCAAACTGAGAAGCAAAACAGGTAGAAAATCCTGCAACAACTCTTTAAATAAATACATGTCAATGTTTGCAGATGTCCTTCCTGACCACTGTACATGCGAACTGGGTCAGTAAGTCTTTCAACAGGTAACATATGGGACTATTTCCTTAACATGCCTCCAAGAGTAAATATTGCAGGCACATAAATTCTCCTAGGCCTTGTCTGATGAACAAGTAGCTAGCTCTAACACAAAGCTGTTCACTAAGCTTATTGTAACACTTTGGTGAAGGAAAACTTAAGTGAAATGTTTGAGTGGAGTAATCTTGGGCAGCGAGCTGGGGGAGGGCTGTACTTAAGTCTGTTTCATTCCTCCAACCCTTCAAGTATTTAGTTGGAAGTTACTATGCCAGGGCTTATGTGGGGAAGACGATTAGCATGCCATACCCTGAACAGGATTGGGTTCTATTATAAGTACGCCTGTGTTGGGTATATAGTGAAGACACACTTGTTGGACGTGTTTATGAAACTATATGTCACCTTCTGGAGGCAAAGCTCCTCCTGGGTGGCTCACAATACCATAAAAGCGCTACCATAAAAGTTACATGTATCTCAGTATAATGGTGGCATATATAAACAAGATTGTTCCCACTCGCATTCCCTCCTGCTAAGGTCCCTATTATGATATCTGTCCTTTAGGTAAAGGTAAAGGACCCCTGGATGGTTAAGTCCAGTCAAAGGCCACTATGGGGTTGTGCTGCTCATCTCGCTTTCAGGCCGAGGGAGCCAATGTTTGTCCACAGACAGCTTTCCGGGTCATGTGGCCAGCAGGACTAACTAAACCCCTTCTGGCGCAATGGAACACTGACACCAGAGCAGCGCGCGGAAACACCGTTTACCTTCCCGCCAGAGAGGTGCCTATTTTTCTACTTGCACTGGCATGTTTTTGAACTGCTAGGTTGGCAAGAGCTGGGACTGAGCAACGAGAGCTCACCCCGTCGCGGAGATTCAAACCGCCGACCTTCTGATCGGCAAGCCCAAGAGGCTCAGTGGTTTAGATCACAGCGCCACCTGCGTCCCATCTGTCCTTGACATGTGGTTAATCCAAAGGCTAGTCAACTGGACGCATTGTACACTGTAGCATGCTATTTTTTCCAGATGTACACCTGGAAACATGTGATAGAAAGCCTCAATAACTTAGAGGATGCAATACAACTCTATGCAGCTCTGTTTTCCATTATTTTTAAAGACTGTCTGTGGTCTCCACCTGTATTTGTGACTGCACTAACCTGCCTAGGAGAGATATACAGATTTAGCCCCAGGGAAATACTGTCTGATGATGGAGGACTCCAACTCATGTCTGTAATTGCATTGTACTGCAGAAGGCAATATTTTTTGCATCTCCCTAATGATCCTTTGGCATCATTTGCTGAAGGATGCCAAGATGCTGCAGAACTAAGGCAATAATACAGTGAGATTTAATGATATCAAAAGCTGGGGCACACATACTTTCTGATGTAAAACTCCTAGTGGTTAAAAAGTTTCAAAAATTAATTGATCTTCTGGCAAAGCAAAAAGAAAATTAAATTATACATTGGAACTCTCTCATTCAGAGGCGAATTTGGAAAAAATAAAGTGGAAAAAGATGGAATGCTTTCCACAATCACATGTGGCAGGTACCCTGCTTTCCCTAAGCCCTTAAATCACATCAATAAGCACGATCTGTCAAAAGACTTAGTGAAGTACATTTGTTAAAACTCTTCCCAATTTTCTCAGCTCCCATGAAGCAACTTACTGAAATATTATTTAATTCATAAAAGTGCTGCCATAAAACTACTGTCTCAAATGGCTACGTTTTCTAAAGAGTCACTTTAAAATGTGCCTAAGAAAATATATTACATTACAAGGTACTTGTGTTCCATTCCTCACACTTCATTTGTCAGCGTAACTTCCTACTTAAACGTTTAACCAACCCCCCCAATTTGAGCAGCTGCTTTTGACTCATCATTTTAAGCAAATCTTTGCTATACAGTTGTGTTTTAACGTCACCAGCTGTGCAGTCTGTATTTTCAAAGCGGATGTTCAGCATAATTAACCACTGAACTGACCTATCAAGCCCAGTATGAGAACTTGTCCCATGTTCACAAGACGGTTTGAGCACATTGCACAGATCCTGGCCCAACTGTACTGGCTGATAATTAGTTTCCGGGCCCAATTCAAAGTGCTGGTTTTGACCTATAAAGCCTTAAATGGCTTAGGACCACAAGACCTCAAGGACAGCTTCTGTCCATATGAGTCTACCAAGACTCTAAGACAGGCATGGGCAAACTCGGCCCTCCAGATGTATTGAGACTACAATTCCCATCATCCCTGACCACTGGTCCTGTTAGCTAGGGATGATGGGAGTTGCAGTCCCAAAACATCTGAAGGGCCGAGTTTGCCTATGCCTGCTCTAAAACCATCCTCTGAGGCCCTCAAGAGCCAGTGTGGTGTGGTGGTTAAGAGCGGTAGACTCGTAATCTGGTGAACCAGGTTCGCTTCCCCGCTCCTCCACATGCAGCTGCTGGGTGACCTTGGGCTAGTCGCACTTCTCTGAAGTCTCTCAGCCCCACTCACCTCACAGAGTGTTTGTTGTGGGGGAGGAAGGGAAAGGAGAATGTTAGCCGCTTTGAGACTCCTTCGGGTAGTGATAAAGCGGGATATCAAATCCAAACTCTTCTTCTTCGTGTGCCTCTTCCATGAGATGTCTAAAGGGTGTCAACACAAGAACGGGCTTTTTCTGCAGTGGCTCCCTGCTTGTGGAATGCTCTTACCAGGGAGATACGCCTGGTGTCAGACGAAAACATTGCTCTTCAACCAGGCCTTTGGATGACTAACATCCTATATACTTTTAAATGTGTTTGGGGGAGGGGTGGGAGACAGGGGTTCTTATTGGTTTGTTTTCTGCTTGTTTTTATTATGTATTTTGTGTTTCTGGTCTTGTATTTCTATGCTGTGAACTGCCCTGAGATCTACAAATGAAAGGTGGTATACAAATTTATACCTCCCACTATAAGGGCCTGGCACTGCTGCAGGCATCTGCCACAACTTGGGAACCCCAGATGTTCTCACCCGAGCAGCACATTTTGGAGAATCTAAAATTGTATCCATCCACCGCAGATTGAAACAAAGCAGTCATTCCATCTCCAGCAAAAGTGATACCATCACCCACAAGGATGAGGACCAACCATCATGGAAAGCCAATCGTGCAATATTTATATAATTGCATCTATTATATTTAGCCCTATCCCAAAGGAACAGGAACAACATTCTGTTCTCCTTCCCAAGGCCACCCAAAGCTAGTGTAAGAAAAGCATAGGAGTTTTTGAGAGTACTCTCTGTCCAGTTTCGTAATCTGCATTCAAGGTGTGATGAGTACAACCAAATGGTCAGCACAGGGGGAAACAGTTTAAGGACATCTGGTGAGGTCACCTAACTGGCAAAGAACCCATAGTGACAACAGTGCTGCTGTTCTTAAAATGAACGGAGCACATTTAGAAGGTGTAGCAGGAGGGAACACTAGGCTTTGTGGGCCCCACCTTTTGGAGATTAGAGGAAAGCCTTGGGGTCTACAAAAATCCTGGAGATGGCACCACTGGTAAGGTTGGGTTTTTGGGGGGTAATAATAAACAGGGTGCTAAGGGAAGGAAGTCTAAGTTAAGTGAGAGCCAGGTTGTCCAGGGATTAGTCAGAAGTGGGTATGTTGAAACGTACAAGATTAAATCCAGTTTGGGCCATGTATGTGCCTCCAGGAGGCCACTAATACTGGTGTGTGGGCTGTAATGTTACAGATTCTTAACACTCTTCAAGGCCAGCCCTATTCCGAATGTATTGCAACAGGCTCCAAATGCAGCTATTTATTTCACCAGGTGAAGTCATAATTGCAAGTTTATTAGCAACAACTATATTAACTGTGGAGTTCCAAAAAACCTACATAAATTACTTTACAAGAGTGGAACTGAGAAACCCCAGAAGATCCAACTATTTTGTAATGAACCTAATAAAATATGAGGTAAAATAGTTTTGGTAAAAACTGAAAAAGTCCTAAGAGGCCTACTGAATAAAAGCAAAGTTTTAGATGTAAGTACTTCATTTGCAGTATATGTTGATACCAGGATATGCAATTTTTCAGTGCCTAGGTTTCAACCATGCCAGGTGAAAATATTCATACATGCTGAAAATCAGTAAAGAAAGAAGAAACACAAAAACTAGCAGAACACTGTTTCTACCCCAACTTCTGTTCCAATTTATTCCACAAAATAGCTGCTCATCATACTTGCACAAATTCATTGTTTCATGCTCTGTTCGTTATGTGTAGAATGAAAAGGGGGAAAGATGAGAAAGGATGTAAGAGCATCTCTTACAGAGTTGGTGGCAAGAGTGAAAGCACCAAAGAATTTTGGGATCCACCTTGTAATTTATTTTATTATTGATTATGAACATTTTTATCCCACCCTTTCACCAAGTTCCCACAGCAGTTTACAAACAGTGAGGTGTAAAAATAAATAATTAAAAATCAACAACAACCCCACAGAAGTTTTCATAGTTAATATCAAAACACCTGGCAGTAACATTCCACCAACCTTCAGGAAAATTGGTATTTGCTACTGCCGTTTTACACAAGGGAACCAAAAGACAATGACTTCTTGGAAGGCTAGTCTAACAGTGGCTGACTAAGAATCTGAGCTGTAGTCACACAGGACAATTTGCTGTAAGGCCTACCAGCTAAATTGTGTCCTCCCTAAAAGAGGGCACGTGTTGCGGTGAGACCTGGAGACTGACCTCTTGGTTGTGGGTGGTTCTGCTGGATAGCCACAATGCCCGATTGGTAGGTCCCTCGTTGCTGGGTGTAATCTGGCCAATGGGGTGCAGTCTAAACGGTTTGAGGGACCTATTTAATCCCTTGCAGAGATTCTCTTTTGGCTTGTGCAAACGGAACACCCGCCCACCTCTCCCTATATTTAGAGTATTTTACGATTGACCTTGCTATGCTGTCGTGTGTCGTCTGTTGTTGGGACAGGGGCACGGCAGGAATTTCTCCCACTTGGCTGATTGGCTGTTGTCATTTGGGTTTCACCTGCCGCGTAAAAAATCATCACAACTTGTAAGGTTGCGGATAGGCACTAGTTCATGTGATAGGGATGGGAGAATGGTCTCGCCATCCCTATGTGAAGGGTATTCCGTTAAAGGAATCCAGGGACTCAACTTGGTTTGGTCAACCCCCAAGAGGGGGTTTGCCCCTGCCTGAGTCCAGGGGAGCATCTGGGGGAGTGAACAGAGTCTGTTCCCAGGCTTTTCACCTACCTCAGGTGTTCACCCTTGGCTGACCTATGATAGAGCTCTGGGTCAGCGCCACCTGCAACGGTGTAAGGAGCTAGTCGAACCAGAGCCTATGCAACCAATCACTTTTTCTGTAATCAATAAAGTTGTGGCCTAAATTCTGACAAAAACTAAAATTTGAGTCAAGTGTGTATTTATTTGGGGGGGAGGTCTCTGCGTCTGAACACGCAGATGTAAAAACAAAGCAGAACACAAACAGAGCATTCTAACTCCAATGGGGAACAGCCATTCCTAGATATCATATACAACTTATTTTAAAGTGACGCCTAATTTCTGCATTTCAAGCGCCTGTAACTATCCAGACAGTGGACTGGAGGCAAGATATGTGTGGTATTTCCCATTAAGAAAAAACACATTAATAAAAGAATGTAAATCTTATTCTAGAGACACTTGTGCTATGTAGGCATGTCAGTATTTCGTGAACTTTGACAAAATTCAGGGATCCAGATTTGACCTGCAGGTTATCAGTTAAACGTCTATTGCACTCCAGAAGCTGCTGAACCATCACAGCAAGGAATGCAGAAATAAACAGCAGAAAATGCCCCCAGCTAAAGCCAACTGTGCATCTCACACTTGAATACTAATAACTGTAATAAAAGCTTTGTACTAGGACATACTGCATTCCAAATTATGGTGCGAGGTTGTCTTCAGCAGAACAGTGTCATTGCAGCATAATCTGGGATGCAGACCGCTTCACGGATAGTTGCAATTTTTGCTAAAACATGGCACAAAGCTTGACGTACAAATTAAAAATGTCAAAGCTAAGCATTCTTACATGCAATTCTATATATGTGTACTCAGAAGTACTCATTCCAAGTTAAAGTGGCTTTAAATTTCCATTAATTACAAAGCAACGGCTAAATACAAGCTTCAGTCTTTCTCTGTTGGGCTTTAAAGTGCTTAACTGTGGCTGGATCATGCTCTTAATCTTTATTTAAAAAAGAGAAATTCAGGCTTTCCATCATTTCCCAACTCCCACCCTCTAAGGAAGCAAAAATTAAGCCTAGCAATTACTGTAATATCACCAGCCATCCAATGTATAAAGGATCCACCACTGTTTTATGCACTTTTATAACAAAACACTTTATTTTGGGTTCAAACTCTATGCTCACTGACAATTTTTTGTCAATACTATTTTATATTTTTGTTTTGTTTATATTTTTGTGGTTATTTTATTTTACTTGTTAATGCTATAAACCACCCTGGGGTGTTTCAGGGGGAAGGGCAGTTTAAAACAGAAATCAATAAAATACAGAATTTGAAAACTGCACCAGTTCTTAGTTTTCCTCACATTTAATCTCTGTCTTAACTTACATTTTATTCAAAGTATCATACATTCAGTTAAGACACAATACAAAGATACAATAATCAAGATAATAACATTTGGACTACTGCTTATTCCTACTTTTTATGCACATTTCATGTAAATCACATAATAAAACTTGCGTCAGTCTTCCACAACTGCATGTTCCAGATGAACATGAACTACATGTTCAATCATGATGAGGTGTGAATTGCAACATGGTATTCCAACTCACACCTTCTAAATCTAGCCAGGGTAGGGAATCAATGCTTTTATTTATTTATTTTGCAGCTTTTGGGGGTCAATTATATCCCTAATGGAATTACAGTGGCACCTCGGTTTAAGAACAGTCCGGTTTAAGAATGATTTGGTTCACAAACTCCGCAAAACCAGAAATAGTGTCTTGGTTTGAGAACTTTACCTCGGTCTAAGAATGGAATCCGAATGGTGGAAGGGCACCGGCGGCGGGAGGCCTCATTAGGGAAAGCGCGCCTTGGTTTAAGAATGGTTTTGGTTTAAGAACAGACTTCTGGAATGGATTAAGTTCGTAAACCGAGGTACCACTGTACTAAGAAAACTGAAGATCCATGCACACAAGGTATTATAGGGTCAATGTGACATTGCAAGTCAAATGCTGTTTAAATTCTTTCTTCATGTCTATCCCAGAATATTTTCTAAATGGCTCCGGCCCTGTATACCTGAAGGAGCGTCTCCAACACATTGTGCAGCCTGGACACTGAGGTCCAGCTCCAAGGGCCTTCCGGCAGTTCCCTACTTGTGAGAAGCGAGGTTACAGGGAACCAGGCAGAGGGCCTTCTCGGTAGTGGCGCCCACCCTGTGGAACACCCTCTCATCAGATGTCAAGGAGATAAACATCTATCTGACTTTCAGAAGACATCTAAAGGCAGCCCTGCACAGGAAGGTTTTTGATGTTTGAGGGTTTTCCATGTTTCAATATTTTTGTTGGAAGCAGCCCAGAGTGGCTGGGGCAGCCCAGTTAGATTGGTGGCATATAAATAATGAAATTATGATTATGATGTCACCAAAATATCCAAGAGAAAAAATGTTAGTTGATGACAATCCATAAGAAATAAATATTCTGAGTATGTGAACTCAAACAACACTGCTACTACAACATAGCATTTATATAGCACTTTAACGTGTTAGAGGTGTTTCAGGTTGTTGTTGTTGTTTAGTCATTTAGTCGTGTCCGACTCTTCGTGACCCCATGGACCAGAGCACGCCAGGCACTTCTGTCCTCCACTTCCTCCCGCAGTTTGGTCAGACTCATGTTTGTAGCTTCGAAGACACTATCCAACCATCTCGTCCTCTGTCGTCCCCTTCTCCTTGTGCCCTCCATCTTTCCCAACATCAGGGTCTTTTCCATGGAGTCTTCTCTTCTCATGAGGTGGCCAAAGTATTGGAGCCTCAGCTTCAGGATCTGTCCTTCCAGTGAGCACTCAGGGCTGATTTCCTTCAGAATGGATAGGTTTGATCTTCTTGCAGTCCATGGGACTCTCAGGAGTCTCCTCCAGCACCATAATTCAAAAGCATCAATTCTTCGGCGATCAGCCTTCTTGATGGTCCAGCTCTCACTTCCATACATCACTACTGGGAAAACCATAGCTTTTACTATACGGACCTTTGTTGGCAAGGTGATGTCTCTACTTTTTCAGATGCTGTCTAGGTTTCTCATTGCTTTCCTTCCAAGAAGCAGACGTCTCTTAATTTCATGGCTGCTGTCACCATCTGCAGTGATCATGGAGCCCAAGAAAGTAAAATCTCTCACTGCCTCCATTTCTTCCCCTTCTATTTGCCAGGAGGTGATGGGACCAGTGGCCATGATCTTCGTTTTTTTGATGTTGAGCTTCAGACCATATTTTGTGCTCTCCTCTTTCACCCTCAATAAAAGGTTCTTTAATTCCTCCTCACTTTCTGCCATCAAGGTTGTGTCATCTGCATATCTGAGGTTGTTGATATTTCTTCCAGCAATCTTAATTCCGGCTAGGGATTCATCCAGCCCAGCCTTTTGCATGATGAATTCTGCATATAAGTTAAATAAGCAGGGAGACAATATACAGCCTTGTCGTACTCCTTTCCCAATTTTGAACCAATCAGTTGTTCCATATCCAGTTCTAACTGTAGCTTCTTGTCCCACATAGAGATTGAAGCCCTTGCAGCAACACTCCGCCTGGTAGCTCAGTACCATCATCCCCATATTGCTGGGGCTGTGAAAATGTGGTTTGTCTAAGGCCTCATGGTGAGTTCACGAACGAAGCAAAATTCAAATTATGGACATCCTGATTCATAGCTCAATTCCAACTATTACACTTTCACAAATTATAATGAATTTTGCAAAGGGAAAAAAGGACCTTAGGGTAACTTCTTCAACCCACGAGCCAATTACACACTGCAAAAGGTAAAATGTAAAAACACTGCCCTCCCAAAAAATGCAGTATTAGCTTAATTTTTAAATGCATCTAATTAAATTCCAGCTGAAAAATTGACACCAGACATTCTGTGCCTTGATTTCTGTTCTTAAAACTCTGAAACCAATTGCTTCATCCCCCCCTCATTGCATAATTATTCCATGCCACTTGATGACAAAGACTAGAAAGCCACATTTAAACACTTGAAACAGATTTCTCAGAGTCCAGAAACACTTCCAACTGCTCAATTAAGTTTCTTCTCTTGACACCTCTGGCAGCCAGACCAAAAAAGTCAAATATCTGAAGTAATAAATGAATGAACGCTCTGGACATTTTCATAATGTTATAGTGCGTTGAGGCCCGTTGGAGAGGTCTTATCTAATTTCCCACACATTTTCTGACCCATTTTGTGTTTCTTTTCTCCGAAAGGTTTTGCCCGCTATATTGTGGGGATAAGTGGTCAACTAATTATCTTGTTCAAACCCCTTTGCAAGGCTCCTAATCCTATTAGTTATAAGAATACGTGAATGCTGATTGCACAAATTTATTTATTTTAAAAAGAGTAGGGCTGGATGAAGGGAAGAGTCATAATCGCGGAGTGCTTCTGGATAGTTCGTCTGACCAGCACTTGCATGGAAATGCGCAGCCCCTATCAACTCTACTATATATCAAAAAGAATAAAGGATTTGTGGTCCATGTTAATATTTTATTTCACTCTGGCCACACTAATACCACCCAACAAAAATCGGGCCATAGCAGATATTAACTGAGCACTGTTATTTCCAGAGGAATTTTGTCTTGCTGTCCACCCTCTTTCATAATCAGCGTTTTAATGAAGTGGATGACAATACTACAATGTCTCAATGAAGCTACACCAAGTGCAGGAAATGAACTAATGTTGCAACAGAATTCTATAGGCCCTCCGAGAGAGCCCTGTCTCTTTTCTTCAAAGAATCTTCACAAGCCTTATTAAAAGCCCCTTGCACTCTCTCCCATCTGCCGAAGCTCCTGGAAGCTGTTGCCTCCTGCTGTCCAACGCGGAGTGAACTTTAATCACTTTCCCTATTTTATTCACACTAGGGAAGCAGCTAGGCTCCAGCTAAAGGGAAAAGAAAAAAGAGCCGGCAGTCACAGCCGATGTTAAAGAGCATGAAATTTATCTGACTTTCATAAAAGATGGGTTTGGCCCTTCAATTCCCACTTTGACTAAGGCGGCTGCTCGGGGGACAGCTATTCTCTCTTCCAAAAACAAATATTTGCTTTTAGCAGCACGGATGGGTGCAGCTTCCTAGGAGCATTTGTTCTCCTTCTAAAGTTGTAAAGCCTAGTTGTTTCCACCTAGTTTTGTTTTTTTTTTTGCAGTCTTTGGAAAGAAAGTTAACTTTATCATTTAGACGGAATGTTTCGCAAAATAAAGGTTTTACCAAGGTAAACTATTACAATTGTACACTTGTTACCATAGAGGCAAATTCTTTGGGATTATTCTATCGGAACGGAGAGTTTTACCCCTCAGACTTAAAAAAAATATATGGAATGTAAAAATCAGACTTGACTCCAAGTGTAAAAAGTAATCATTACTTCTTCTATTCCTTCTCTTAGTTTTTCCTCAAACTAATACAGGTTGAAATGAGAAAGAAAGAGATTTCTCATAATCTTAAATCATATTTACAAACAGTAAATATTTAGAATTTACTTTATGTAGAAACATATTTAGAAACACTAGTTGCAAACAGTACTTAAATCCAAATTATACATGATCTGGACAGCTATATTTATTTATTTGTGGTTCTATTATGTTTTGCCCTGTTTATGTATGAAGTTTCTGTCTGTGTATAACATTTAGATCAAAATATTAACAGGGTTGACATGAATTAAACCAACACCACCTTAAGACTGCTGTACTCATACATTTCAGGCATTTTTCTCCCAGCCCATTCCATACCTGAAGGGGCTGGGAAAGGGAGGAAGCAATGGGAGCACTGTGGGTTCAGATCACACATTCTTGTGACTTGACATCTTTCCGCAGGGCCTGCAAGACAGAGCTGTTCCACCAGGCCTTTAGCCAAGGCACAGTCTGACCCCCTCCTTTGGTAGTCCTCAGAGAACTCTAGCCCAATGTTTGCCATTAGTTTGATTCTGAATTGATTTTAGAATGAATTGATTTTAGAATGTATTTCAATTAATTGATTGTGCTTTTATGTAAACTGTGTTACTTTTACTGTGTTAGCTGCTCTGAGCCCGGCTTCGGCTGGGGAGGGTGGGATATACCGTATTTTTCACTCTATAAGACGCAGCAGACCATAAGACGCACCTAGTTTTTGGAGGAGGAAAATAAGAAAAAATATATTCTGAATTTCAGAAGCCAGAACAACAAGAGGGATCGCTGTGCAGCGAAAGCAGCGATCCCTCTTGCTGTTCTGGCTTCTGGGATAGCTGCGCAGCCTGCATTCACTCTATAACACACACACACACACATTTCCCCTTACTTTTTAGGAGGGAAAAAGTGAGTCTTATAGAGCAAAAAATACGGTAAATAAAAATTTATTATTATTCCTTTTGATGCAAAAATTAAGCAAACACAAACAAACATTTGACTGCACATCAGAAAACCTAAGCATTATTTATAGCGACTAATTAAAACACAGGAACACAGGCCAGAACAGAATGGTACCAGAGAGACTTTCTAATAAAAGATAAAGGAAATCATAATACAGAATGAAAAGTGGTTCAGTGACCATCCGCTCGGCATCTAATCCCCAACTGACACTGACAACTGCAATGACAAGGGCTAAATTGGAGTCCTAAGTGGGAGTAATGATAGAGCGCCACTTCAGAATGTCAGCAATTTCCAGATTAGAATTAATACCACACAAAAGCAACGGGAGGACTTGTTTTAGTCACGCTGCCTCCTGCAAATGTGGCATGGAGCCTAAGAACTGTGACTCCTCAACAACAAAGATTAGCATAGCACTTTGTTAGAAAGGCATAGATAAATATAAGGAAAGCTGCTAACACTGCGTTTTTTATTTTCGCCACCTAGGGGCACTCAAAGGCTTAGAAATGCTTTAAAAATTCATGTGTTCATTCATCACTGGCAAGGAATGCTTCCCAAGCAACATGGTGTTAGATTATTTAATCAATAAAGTCACATACTTTATTAGCTATTTGCACTCTTGGATCTAGCACTACATTATTTCTCTCTTTCAAATGTTTATCTTCTAGTCAGTTTGTAAGAAACTACCTGCTCTAGTCTTCAAACAAAAAGCGATTTCAGAAACTGTTCAGTCAAATGAATTGTTCGTCCCCCTCACAACTGTATTTCAGTTACATTTCTGATGTGGTGCAGAGTCTTCTCTCAGCATGACTGTACCAGCCCTGCTGCTTTTGTGTGTGTGTGTGTGCGCACGCGCATGCGCGCATAAACAAGCATGCGAAAACATCACCATATCAGAATCATGCTTCACACTGGAAGTTTAAAACTTCGGATATAACATAGAGTTTGATAAATGGCAGGCATTATGGAATAAAGGTATGAGATTCTCGGCATGTACAACACTCAGGGAAAATATGTATAAAATGATGTACAGGTGGTAACGTAACGCCCGTAAAACTGGAAAAAATATATAAAACTGGTGATAAATCATGTTGGAAGTGTAAGATCAAGGAGGGCGATTTTTATCATATGTGGTGGTTATGTGAGCCTATCAGAAAATTCTGGGAATCTATTTACAACAAACTTAAAAAAATCCTTAAATATACCTTTATAAAAAAACCCGAAGCCTTTTTGCTGGGGATAATTGGAGAGGAAATCAAAAAGGAAGATCAAACACTTTTTCAGTACGCGACAGTGGCTGCCAGAACTCTAATAGCGCAGAATTGGAAGACACCAAAAATCCCAACCATAAATGAGTGGCAATCCAAACTATTTGATTATTTAGAATTGGCAAAAATGACACAAAAAATAAGAAATCAAAAAGTCATAAAGTTTAATAAAGATTGGAATAAATTTATGGCATACATGGAAACAGAGGTAAAAAATCTAAAAATTACAGTAGGTGCGATATAACACTTGTGATGTAAAGAGCTTTTTGAGGAAAAGAAACTGCAGATAGAAAAATCTTACAACACATTCCGAAACCGAGATGAAGGGAAGTCAGTCAGTGTTGTGTGTTACGTAGTTAATGTAGTTTTCTTTTGTCCTTTTTATTATTATTTCTCTCGTTTACTTTTTTTATGTATTCTTTTTTGTGTGAATGTGTTATGTGTGTGTCTTTTGTTTGTTTTAATGTACGATGTTACAAAATGAATTAAAATCAATAAAAAGAAAAAAAATAAAACACTAGCACGATATGCCAGTTGATGAGTATAAATTACTCATTCAGGAAATAGGTTAGGTCAGGCATAGGCAAACTCGGCCCTCCAGATGTTTTGGGACTACAACTCCCATCATCCCTAGCTAACAGGACCAGTGGTAAGGAATGATGGGAGTTATAGTCCCAAAACATCTGGAGGGCTGAGTTTGCCTATGCCTGGGTTAGGTCTTTGGTTATATCCAACACTGTGTGACTGAAATTCTGTTTGTGCAATTTCCCCATTCTCTCTCCTCCCCACACAACTGCAAAATCTGCTTTCGAAGACCCCCCTACACTGTGGAGCAGATTTTGAGGACGTATAGGGGTGGGCAGCAGGAAAGAGGTGAGGGAGTTCTGTTGCACAAACGGAAGCATTAGAGACACCCATTGCTTTGAATTTTTTAGCTCCTGCCACAGAATTATGTCTTGAATACTGACAACAGTGAAACACCACTTTTCCAACATTTTAAAAGATGCACATTCCATGTATCAGGGCAATCTGGCAGGCCCAACTGTCAAAGTTATTTGCCTGTCTGGAGTTCAACAGTTCTTGTACTGTGTGCTAGTGTTTGAAGAGCAAGTTGCTTATGCCACAACTGTCTTGTTTTCTGAGATAATCAATCCCCTTCTCTCTAATCCCAGTTACGCTTAATGCAAATATTGCATCAATCAGCTTTAAATGCTAACTATAGAATTCACAAGAAAATAAAAAAATTACACCCTAGTTAATGTGTGTCCTCCAGTACAGTTCCATTCGTCTCCTTCATATATTGGTTACTTAACTAGCTGCACTGCAATTCCCATGTGTCCAACTTCACTTGTTCAAAGTCTCAGAGAACCCAGAAATGCTCTAATAGCTTTTTTAAGAACTTTGCCCTGCAGCTGTTAGTAACTAGTTTTGGATGTATAGACCTTCAGTGACAAGCACCTCATGTATCGAAGTTAAAAATTGCTACCATATGCTTTCAGCTTTTTAAGTTGCAATGTAAATGCTTTCATATCTTATTCTACTTCACATGTGCTAAACTAGTTGCACATAATCTTTCATTCTTTGCCATAGCTTAACAAGCATTAGGTGCTTTTTGGATGATTCTTTTTAGCTCTGAAAAGCAAAATTTTACGCTTTTGTAGCATATTTTTTGGATAGCATTTCTGCTGCAGAAGAATGTCAGTTTCCCAGTGCCTGAGATTGAGAAGGAAGGAAGAGTAAAAACAAGAAATACACAATTTATTGAAAAAATGCACCCCCTTTTTTTCTTGCCCCATTAGTTGCTGTATGCTACAATCCTCATTCTCCTGGTACCAGCATAGAAACTGCAAGATCTGGGAAAATTGAAAAGTTTGCTCCCACCAGCGCTCCATCACAGGTATAATAGCCCCTTTCAAACATGGCATACGCCGAGATAGGACTTAAAGGAACAGCCTCATTCTATCAATATAGAATCATAGTGTTAAGTTGTGGGTGAACATATCAGACAACACAGCGATTCTTCAAACAGCTCTTGTTTATTCACAGGCTAGAACAGAACTGAACTGAAGGGTTCAGCCAGCCTGCTTATATAGAGCTCCAGTACAACACAACTGTAACCACTTTCTGTAACTATCCAATCACTGAACGTCACTTTCAATCCCTTATTTGCATATGTGGACCTGAGTGAAAACTATCTACAGTATCCCCCTGCTGGCCCAGGCTGAGAACTTCAGTACATAACATCCCTCCCCACCGAGATAAGGCGTTAGTTACAATCGTAATGGTTTCCTTATATACAGCACTACATGTAATGGTTCAATTAGGCACAAAAGCATATCGATTACATTTCACATACTTCCATTAGACCAACAGTGTTACATGTCCAACAACATAGTCCTTTAAATAAGTTGGGTGCTTGGAAACTCTGCCAGACCGCCAGGGACCGGTACCCAGGTCCGGGGGCCCGCCTGATTCTTGCTGAGGCTGTGGCGCAACCCTAGGTGGCGTTGAAACCAAGTCCCCTGGATCCGCTGCTGTGGGTGGAACCTCCGCGAGTGGAGTTGGCCAAATGTCAGGCACAGCAGTGGTCTGAGTCTGTGGGAAGTCCGGCAGACCCTCTGAAGCGGCTTGGTTTGGCTCCACGCCCGCAGTTTGCGAGAGGCGTAGGTGGTGGCCTAACATGGACGATGCCATCACTTCCTGGGTTTCCACCTGTCAAGCATGCCAAGAATCGAGGCCTGCACCACCGGCAGCTAAGGGACACACCTGGGAGACACCCAAGACACCCTGTCAAGGGTGCACATCGATGTTGCCGGCCCCTTTCACGGCTGGACCTTTATGGTAGTGGTGGATGCCTATTCCAAATGGTCCCAGGAATGCCTGCAAGTCCGTCTTGTTCTTTGGGATGGGGGGGGCAGGGTGAGAACTTCAGTACATAACACACAGAGTTGGAAGGGACCCCAAGTGTCATCTAGTCCAACCCCCTGTAATGCAGGAATCTCAACTAAATCATCCATGACAGATGGCCACCCAATCTCTGCTTAGAAACCTCCAAGGAAGGAGAGCCCGCAACCTCCCAACTAAGAGGGAAGGAAAGTTACTATGGGACAGTCAAATAGCAGGGCTGAAAATCTAAAGAGAAGATGAAAGTAACCTGAATTCACGTGCACAAGAAAAAGGATTATTGGAAGAGAATTCAGAATACAAATGTCTGTGAATTCCCTCCATTAGTGGACTGAGGCATGAAACCAGAAGGCAAGAGGAAATGATTGCTCAGAGGCAAACTGAGCTCGATTTCCATTCAGAACAAGCAATGCTTGTGAAAAAGTGGTCCTAGTGGGGCTAAGATACCAGGCAGGGAAGCAAGACAAGGAAAGAGCAGAGGCCAGTCACAATGGGGAGAGGTGAAGCAATGCAAACAATCCATAAAGTGACAGGCTCAAGATGAGCATTGATTCAAGCCCAGCTCCTGGAAGGCTTTAATGCCTGTAACTGTGACACTCCCTTCTGAAAATGTCAATGGCCTACTTAAAATGTGCATTTTGTTCAACTTAGACAAACAGCACGTGTGATGAAACAAAATTAAAAATAAGACTGCAGCTAACTTATATAAATAATAGACAACAGCTTTGGTAAAAACCCTTAACACTGAAGTCCTGAAGCTGGTTCTGAGAAGAAGAAGAGTTTGGATTTGATATCCCGCTTTATCACTACCCGAAGGAGTCTCAAAGCAGCCAACATTCTCCTTTCCCTTCCTCCCTCACAACAAACATTCTGTGAGGTGAGTGGGGCTGAGAGACTTCAGAGAATTGTGACTAGCCCAAGGTCACCCACCAGCTGCATGTGGAGGAGCGGGGAAGCGAACCTCGTTCACCAGATTACGAGTCTACCCCTCTTAACCACTACACCACACTGGGATACTGACCAACATGAATGACAACAAAGCATGCTTCTGCACATGAAATCCACAGCGCACAAGTTCTGCCCTTCTTACACAGCTGCTGGAAATGTTTTGTGCGATCAGTCTTTACCTTGGCAATGTTTTATCAAATGCAATGATGCGGTGGACCTATGCTGGGACTGTACCATTTGATAAGAGTTGGAAGATCGGATGATGAAATGTTCCTTCATATAACAGGCAAACAAACTGAATCCTACAGCAGGAAACTAGCATGTCTAGGTACTGAGGTACCTTTCTCCTCTCTAAGCTTCTTTCCTGCTTGGTTTCCTATGTGGAGGAATTTATATTGATGATGATGATGATGATGACGATAGCTGAGGAACCTTCCATCATATGATCTCCCTGCAGTATGAAGTGGTACAGAACAGCACAGAGACAGGTTTACCACCTCAGTGAGTGGGCCACGTAGAGGTCTTTTTCTATTAAAGCAAGAGGTGTTATCCAACAAACCAGTTAACCTGGGACTCAGCCATTACTGTTTTATTGTCACCCATGAAAACATTATGCATTTAGACATCCTCACTGATCCAAAATGCTACTGTTAGCTATTCAGATCACCCCACTTCAGCCCTTTTGATTTTATTTTGTTCTCCAGGATGTTAAGAAACAAGAAAAAAAACACACCAGGTGATTGTTAGTTGCTGATATATTTTTAAAAAGCTTTCAGGGTAATGATGCTGCCAGCCATTCTTGCTATATGTTAAAAATAAATGTTGCAGTAGATTCAGGCATAAAGAAAATCCTTGGAGACTTTAGCAGCCGTCCCTCCATTACTGCAAGTGATAATTATACCTTGGATCTGTTCAATGTTACACTAATTGCCCCTGCATTTCACATGAAGTATCAAACAATATATGATGGTTTAAACTCAGTTCAGCTTTGTGACAAAAGCTCAATTCCTGAGTGGTTGGTAGTAGTTTGTGTATAATCATTTCTATAGAAAAAAAAACTCCCACGGTCCTGTATTCTGCTGATTTGGTATTTAGGAAAGAGCGAGCAAAACAAAAATCATAGATGACTCATGCCCCCTCAAATCAACATCTGTTAGAACAATTTCATATTTATATGGTTCTGAACGTGAACTTCCCAACGTTTAATGCTTGGCTGCTTTAGAAATCCAGTGCTATTTCTGCAAGAACATTTTATCTGGCTTGAAACGTAAGCAGATCCTCTGAACATACGGAGGGCAGTCTTGAGATTGAAATGCGAAAATGTCTTGGACACCTCAGTTGCTCAGTTAAAACAATTTGGGCGTTCTTACTAATGGTGCTGGTTCTGGGTTTCGTAGGGTCCTTTGGCAATATCATCTCAGCAGGCCACACTCCCTGAGGGTTCCCCTTGCTGCTGTTTCTGCTATTTAGTTATTTCCCCTTCATCTAGGCCATGGGTCGGCACACTAAGGCCCGCAGGCTGGATCAGACCCAATTGCCTTCTAGATCCGGCCCATGGACAGCTTGGAAATCACCGCGTGGATCGCCAGCTTGTGCATTCTTTCCCTCTCCCTCACACGGCGGCACTTTTCTCCTCAGGGATGGAGCAATCTTGTCCCACACCTGCTTCTCCTCTTTCTCCCTCGGTCCGCCCTTCCTTCCTTCTCCGCACCCCTTTTCCACACCACTTCCTCGCGCACTTTCTTCGCCCCTGCCTGCCTGCCTGCCTCCCTCATTCCTCCCATGGTGTTCAGATGGGTTGTTGCGGTGGCCGCAACCATCGCTTGTGGGTGGCTCTGTCGTCTTCTCCGCTGTGCCTCTTAGGAAGCAGCAGCAGCAACAGCAGGTGGTGGTGGGTAAAAGCTCCAACAATGCCCCGGTTCCCCTACCTCCATCTGCAGCTCCTCCGCCAGGGCTGCTGCTTCTGTCTTCTGCCAGCCAATGCTCCTACTCCGCCATGGCTGGCTGGCTGGCTGGAGATGCCCAACTGTGGCTATTGGGATAACAACTGGGCCAGGTAAAGCGAAGCATCTTCAGGCCTCTTTGCAGGTGGGCAAAATCGTTCTTTTCCTTTTTTCCCCAAAATATAGTCCAACCCCTCACAAGGTCTGAGGGACAGTTGAACCGGCCCCCTGCTGAAAAAGTTTCCTGACCCCTGATCTAGGCACAATCAGCCCCACTTCTCAGAAGGAGAGGGAGAAGACAAAACATGTAGACATTACTGCTTCTTGTCACTGCTTGCTTCTCAACTCAGACAAGCAGAGAGCAATGGCAGCAGATCCAAGAGGCATGAGTGGGTCCCCTATTGGAGCAAGGACTTCGGCAAATGTCAGAGAGTGCCAATCTCTGATGCTACCCCTCTTTAAAGTGTAACATGGGTACATTGCACCTGAGACATGTAGTTTCCAGGACACCCAACATCCAAACAGAATATTTGGGTACTTTGTCCCTTTTCAGAGAGGTCTCCCTGTTGGTACACGCTGGGTGAAGGGAAACACATTCCCAGAGGTAAGCTCAGAGAGTCAGTGATGGGCAGGAGTTTTGGTAGATTATGGAGGGATGTGTTCAGGGTCCAGCTTCCTCCTCACGCTCTAACTGGGAATGCAAATAGGGTTCTCAAATTTCAAAAGTGGCTTTCTAAAAAGCAAGCTATTCCCCAGTTGTTCTTTTAATAACTTGCATTAGCCTATTCCAATTCCAAATTGAGCTGAGGGAAGTTCAACGATCACTAATGAATACCGAGGTTATGGTTTAATTATACCAAAAAGTTTCCTCTTTAGAACAATTAACATCACTCTCACTTTGCAGCATAGGGTGGTTTGTAACTTCTAAATTACTGTTACTCGGAAGTAGCCCTTCACACAAGTACAGGCGTATACAACAACTAACACTTAAGAAATTCAGATATATCATAGCACTTTCTGTTTAATGTTTGCCATGCATTTCTTGAGAACACTTACAGAGCGAGCCCTCTCTTGATGTAATGTGAGAATTCACGCAAAGTGAAAAAGAATAATAGTTTCAAGGAGTGGTAGTTTTTATCTAAATATATTCAAGTGTGGATATATATGAGATTACACGAGACTTTTCTTGGCATCCTTCTGTCTCAAGAAACAATGGAGTGTGCCTCCAGGAACGAATTCAAACTGCTGGAAAATCAACTGCTGGGGCTGCAGAGACCAGTAACTCATAACTGCTGTTTTTTGATGTGTTAGCAGCACTAAAGTGACCTCTCTGGGGCACAAGCCTGGGCAGTGTGTGTGGATGCCCTGGGTTGCCCAGATGAGAAGACCCACTTCTTGGCTTCACTGGTATGGTCCAAAGGAATGCAGAGCCATACATTTGGCACCAGCTTGGAGTTGCCAGAAGGAGGCATACAAAACATCATCCAACCATCTTATGGACTCCATAAGAGTTTACTCCTTAGCCCTTTCTTATCCCAAATACATTCCGCAAGGCAGTGGGTAACATAAGACTATCTGAAGAAGTGTGCATACACAAAAAAGCTCATACCAATAACAAATTTAGTTGGTCTCTAAGGTGCTACTAGAGGGACGCAGGTGGCTCTGTGGGTTAAACCACAGAGCCTAGGACTTGCCGATCAGTAGGTTGGCGGTTCGAATCCCCGCAACGGGGTGAGCTCCTGTTGCTCGGTCCCTGCTCCTGCCCACCTAGCAGTCTGAAAGCATGTCAAAGTGCAAGTAGATAAATAGGTACCGCTCCGGCGGGAAGGTAAATGGCGTTTCTGTGCGCTGCTCAGGTTTGCCAGAAGCGGCTTAGTCATGCTGGCCACATGACCTAGAAGCTGTACGCTGGCTCCCTCGGCCAATAAAGCGAGATGAGCGCCACAACCCCAGAGTCTGTCACGACTGGACCTATGGTCACGGGTCCCTTTATCTTTACCTTTAAGGTGCTACTGGAAGGAATTTTTTTTAATTTTGATAAGACTAAGAGTCACATAAACTGTGAATATGAATTAACTTGGAGCATATATAGTAGAAGAAAACAGTGTTTCTATTTGTTACATAAATTGTGTATAGCACTGGTCTAAAGGTGCAAAAGCAAATAATTTAAGGACATAAATCATATCTGTGCCTATTTCCTAGCATGCCACAGCTTTCCAGTGACAACCTTGAATGGAGACTGTGGGAAACAATTTTTAATAGCTGAAAAAAAATTCCTGCTTGTCTCTGATAAGAGTCATCTGGCCTATATCTGAAAAAGACACAATCATTACCTCTGAAACCAAAGCAAAGTCGTGCCATATATTTCCATGTCTTAATACATAAAAACCTCTTTATCTGTGGTGGATTTGATATGCCATGCTGTCAAATCAAAGGAAACGTAGCAACTAGGTTGGTTGCCTTCTTTCCTGTACACAATGGAAATGTTGATTTTTTTAAAAAAAAATATTACTAGAAATGCCAATTGCAAACATTTTGTTGAAAATAACGGACCTCTTTGTAGAAATAAATCACTTTCATCCACAGTTTTAAAGCACCTATTTTGCTTTAGTAAAATGCCCGGAATATTATAAGCTAAGGAGACCATTACCAAACTATGCCAAAAACAACAAAAGACCAAAAAGCTCTAAAATCTGCCCCTCCTGCCCCATTGTTCAGCCCAGACACCGAGATCCAGCGCCGAGGGCCTTCTGGCGGTTCCCTCACAGCGAGAAGTGAGGTTACAGGGAACCAGGCAGAGGGCCTTCTCGGTAGTGGCGCCTTCCCTGTGGAATGCCCTCCCATCAGATGTCAAGGAAATAAACAACTATCTGACTTTTAGAAGACATCTGAAGGCAGTCCTGTTTAGGGAAGTTTGCAATGTTTGATGTTTTATCGAGTTTTTAATATTCTGTTGGCAGCCATCCAGAGTGGCTGGGGAGGCCCAGCCAAATGGGCAGGGTATAAGTAATAAAGTCGTTGTTTTTGTTGTTGTTTCCATATACCCAACCATCCAAAACATGAAAAGCATACACTTAGGAACTTAAGTAGTCTGAAACAGGATAGTTAAAGTTTTTTTTTGTTTTCTGCACATGATTCATTGTTGATGCACAATGTGCTGCTTCCTTAATAACTTCTTTTCTTACTATTTTTGTTGTTGCTATCTGGGATACATAAAATAAACAAGCACGCAAATGTCTATAGGTGCACAACCAACACTTTCCTATACGGTACCTCGAGTTACAAACGCCTCAGGTTATAAACGCTTCAGGTTGCAAACTCCGCTAACCTGGAAGAGTCACCTCGAGTTAAGAACTTTGCCCTAGGATGAGAACGGAAATCGTGTGCCGGCGGCGCAGTAGCAGCAAGAGGCCCCATTAGCGAAAGCACAACTCTAGTTAAGAACAGTTTCAGGTTAAGAACGGACCTCCGGAACGAATTTAGTTTGTAACTAGAGGTACCACTGTAGTTGACTATGCTAACCTCTGTCTGCCATAACCAGTTTTGGATCTCCATGAACTCAACATTACTATTGTTAACAATCTTCATCTTATTATTAATTACTTATTTGCAAATTGTCCTGCATCAGATTAAATAGCCTAACTACTGTAGCCTAAAGATACTCCAGAAGCCTCGTCCATGTGTCACATCTAGGTCCCAACTGCAGAGAGAGAGAGAGAGAGTGTACATGTACGCACCTCACAAGTGTACTGAATTCCTTTATTTTCACATTTTGCTACATTTGTGTACATCTGAAACTGAGCCAATTTTATATACTTTCCTGAGATGGGAAGCAGGACCAAGCTGCAGGGAGTAAATGTCTCTTTTGTTTCTTCCTACAGCTGAAATTAAAGAGAGTAACATGGAAATGCAAGGCAGAACCCCCACCACTTGTCAATTAAGTAGAAATTTAAGACAGACCTGTATTTAAGCTCCTGCTGGTAGCCAGCAACAACAAAGAATTGTACGTAGGTGGCGAGAAATTTTTGAAGTCAGCTGCCAGGGTCTGGGCTGGCTATTCAGTCCCACCTCCTTCTAGTGCCTGGCCACTGGCCATAGCTTGGATGCTGGTACCCTCCCCACTGCGGCAGACTGAATAAAATGCCACTTCTGAGTTAACCATTTACAGTTCTGTGCCGTCCTAGTAATGTGCCCTTGAAATGCATCCAAGGAAATCACATTTATCTTTCACTTCACTTCTCTATGAAAAAAGAAGAAAGTAAGTGAAAGGGAATAGCTCAAAGAGTAAAATGACCAGTTCTCTGCAAAAAAGAAAAAGAAAAAAGGAGAGAAAACAGTCGACAGTCTATTATCACGCAGGAAAAGTTTATACTGTATCCCCCCATTTCAGAAAATAATAATAATGATGATGATGATGATGATGATGATGATGATGATGATGATAAAGAGCACTACACAAGAATAAGGCTTGCCCCTTATGTACCCAGAAGGTCATTGCAGTCTGCAAGACAGCTTCTCCTTTGATGGGAAGACATTAGATGTCTTTCTTCCAAAGACATTAGATGTCCACCCCACTGTTAACTAAGGGCAGGTTTTCCAGTGTGGCTGTTGAACAGCATTCTTGTCAAGATATGACAGGCAACCCCTATTTGCATTTTCTGGAAATAATTGAAGACATTTTTGTCCCAACAGGCTTTCCCTGCTGAATGAATACATCTCTGCCATATGTGCCCAACTCTGTATTTGTTTCTAATCTCATCCACTCAATTTACGTTTTTAAAAGCTGTCCATTAGTAAAAGCTATGCTTTTCCCAGTAGTGATGTATGGAAGTGAGAGCTGGACCATCAAGAAGGCTGATCGCCGGAGAATTGATGCTTTTGAATTATGGTGCTGGAGGAGACTCTTGAGAGTCCCATGGACTGCAAGAAGATCAAACCGATCCATTCTGAAGGAAATCAGCCCTGACTGCTCACTGGAAGGACAGATCCTGAAGCTGAGGCTCCAATACTTTGGCCACTTCATGAGAAGAGAAGACTCCCTGGAAAAGACCCTGATGTTGGGAAAGATTGAGGGCACAAGGAGAAGGGGACGACAGAGGACGAGATGGTTGGATAGTGTTCTAGAAGCTACCAGCATGAGTTTGACCAAACTGCGGGAGGCAGTGGAAGACAGAAGTGCCTGGCGTGCTCTGGTCCAGGGGGTCACAAAGAGTCGGACACGACTAAATGACTAAACAACAATAACAACAAATTGCTGAGGACATATGTGGAAGGCAATTAATAAATTAAAATCATAACAAACGCTGTACTAAATGTAAGAACTTGTGCTGCCTTACAGCTTGCCGAACTTTATTAAGCCTATTGAAGACTAGTTATGTCATGAGTCATTCCTAAAAAAAAAGAAAAAAGTAAGTTATGGATGGTTTAATAATATACCACTTTACTAACATGCTATCCTTGCAGAAGACAGCACAGATAAGAAGTATAAATGGCTACAATTTATAGGTAGGTGAAGAAAAGATTTCATCAGTATATAAAAGGAGTGGGAGGCTCAAACAGTGATACTTGATGCGATATTACAGAAGTGTTCTTATTTGAAGATGTCTACAAATGCTGGCTGGTCTTGGTACCCAACCCAAAATACATTGCCCTCCAGAAACCTCACCCTTCCCCAAGGATTGAGGGTGTTGCCTCAAACTCAGAGCAAGATCACGAACCCTGTAACCTCCCCAGCTCCAAGAGGGTAGTAGAAAGTAGAATTGTGGACTTCTGGCACTGTGCAATTATCATCTTTTACGATTACAACTGGCTATGACTGTACCACTTTGCAAGCTAAAAAAACCAGGAGAAATATTCCACACATTTTTTGGAAGGTGAAATTACATCAGAACTTCAGTTCCCTCTTCCCTGAGATTAGGCAGTATACCATGGCCAAATTTAGATTTGTCTCATGAAGAAAACCCAGATTATTTTCCATATTTTTTTACCTTAGGTATAAATTGCACCGGGGACGCGGGTGGCGCTGTGGGTAAAACCTCAGTGCCTAGGACTTGCTGATCGTATGGTCGGCGGTTTGAATCCCCGCGGCGGGTTGAGCTCCCGTCGTTCGGTCCCAGCTCCTGCCCACCTAGCAGTTCGAAAGCACTCTTAAGTGCAAGTAGATAAATAGGTACCACTTTATAGCAGGAAGGTAAACAGCATTTCCGTGTGCTGCGCTGGTGCTGGCTTGCCAGATGCAGCTTCGTCACGCTGGTCACGTGACCCGGAAGTGTCTTCAGACGGCGCCGGCTCACTGCCTCTAGAGCGAGATGAGCACGCAACCCTAGAGTCGGACACGACTGGCCCGTACGGGCAGGGGTACCTTTACCTTTACTTTATAAATTGCACCCAGTGAACTGGAGTTCAACCAAGGTCAAATAATCTCACCCAAGATTCAATGTTATTAAAGTTGTTGTTGTTGCTGCTGCTGCTGCTGCTGTTTATATACCACCCTTCATCACATTAGTCTGGCTGAAACACATTAGAAGACAACCTATGCTGGCCCCTTAAATATGTATAAATGAAAGTGCACTAACATTTTTTTGTATGTAGGGGGAATGTGTGCTCTTATCTGATTAAATTCATAAGAACAAATATTGTAAGTCGCTTTGAGTTACCATGGAAAAAAGTGACAAATAAGTTTAATAATTATATAACAAGAGAGTCAACATTGTCTAGAATTCAGTCTGTTGACATAAAAGATGAGACACTGTATGAAAAAAGTCCATTTGCTAGGTTTTGAATTCATATGTTTTTGCTCACTGTGGAGTGAAGCTGAAGTCTTCTCGGTTTCACACCCCAGACTGTTGCTCTTCGTACGCAGAGTTCTCATAACTTAAACAAGATGCTGTGCATTATCTAATCCACAGCCACAATGAAGTCAAACATGAAGTGGCAACCTAACAACAGCAGTGAACATCAGTGAGGCACTCTCTCTTGAAAACGTTTTAGCCTGGAGGACAAGCAAGGCATATAGCAATAGATACCGCATTAAGTAAAGAGCAAATGGTAATGTAGAATGGATGCAAACCAGAGCACCTACCACGTGGGACATTCTTAGAGGAACAGGCATAAATCTATGGTCAATTCAACCACTTAAAAAATTACGTGGGGAAAATTACACAAATTGCTTTATCATATGAAGATGCAGATCTGTGCGATATTCACAGGTTGTACTCAAGAATCATCATACTCACAGTGGACCCACTGAAATTAATAGACACAAGTCAGGTTCATTAATTTCAATGGTTCTGTACGGGGTATGACTAACACTAGATGCAACCCATTGCATATAAACTGCCTTTTATGGGCAATTCTGCGAGGGGCAAAATTTACATGAAAAGAAGTGACAGCAAGATAGAGTGAGAGGAAGGTACTTTGTGGTGGGGCGGGGGATCTACATGAAAAGCCACTATTTGAGTCACTGAACTCTCACAAAATACCATTCACAAAGTACTTGATTTCTCTATCCTTAAGGCTTATCCTCTGCTGCCACACGAAAGCCATCAATATGGATCAAAGTACCAATTTATTATTGGTATCAATTTATTATTATTTTAGATATTTCATAAGCTGCTCTGTAAGTAGAATTTGGTATAACGGCAGATGTATAGGAAACTTATAAAACTTAACACGCGGACTTAAATTAGCATTTTTGAAATCTGAAAAAATGAGTAATGCGCAAGCCTGACAAGGCAGCTGACAAAGACTAATTAAGACTGAGTGCCTTTGGTAGGACAGAAAGGAGCTAAACAATGCAAACAGTAGAATAAACACCTTAGGATTTCTAACAGACCCCTGGGGAGGTACAACGCAACAATTAAAGGAAGTGAATTATTGATAAAGAGACAAAACTGAATCATAATTAGATTCGAGACCTGAAACTTGCAGGGGGCGGGGGGAGTAAGGAGAGCGAGAAGTATTTCATTATAAAAAGAAGGATGAAAGAATGGTTATGTCATTCATCCATTTACAGGACTATGGAGAATTCAATCAGCCATGTAGCAACTTGTGGGGTATTGTTTTGATATAAGAGCTAACATTTGTGAAGCACCAGAGTGGCTACTAATAGAACTAGGATTTGTAACTAGATAAATGTTTTTTGTTTTTTTTTAAAGTCACGTGTCAATGTTGTCATATGAAAAGGCACAGTAAGTAAGAGGAAAGCAACAAAATGTTGTGGTCAATGATGCTTGCAAAGAAAAAGAATGTGACGCTCTCTTAAATCACCTTAAAATTCTTTGTATAAATGTCAAGAGCTGTTATGTTAAAAGTGACAGAAAAATGCAACTTGTGTTTTGTAGCTTATAATAAAATATTTAAACTGAAAAGAAGAAAAGGCAAACAAATCCAATAGTTTGGTTCGTAGATACAAAGTGGGGCAGCCCCCATATGAGGCTCTCCAGATCACACTGTGCCCTATGGAGTATAAATAAATTGCATCCAGAAAGACACTTGCTGAGACAATGATTTCAATATACTCCAGAACTTATAGCAGAATGGACCATTAATAATACTTACCTTTAATTATTTTACAAATGCTTTTAAATAAATAACTAACATAATGAGAAGACACCGCCAATGGCAAGAGAAGCCTTAGCTTAAACTGTCCATTTTCTGATCTCTTATTCATGGTTAGAGAACATTCAATAAGAAAAACCAATCTAGCTGCAGTTAACACATTCTCCAAACTGTATAGGCAGTTTGGAAAGAAGATGCAATGGAAAGGGAACGAAGCCTCTTAGGGGCATAAAAGGTAAAGGTAAAGGACCCCTGACAGTTAAGTCCAGTCGATTCTGGGGTTGCGGCGCCCATCTCACTTTACTGGCTGAGGGAGCCGACGTTTGTCCACAGTTTTGCCAGGTCATGTGGCCAGCATGACTAAGCCGCTTCTGGTGAACCAGAGCAGCACACGGAAACACCGTTTACCTTCCCGCCGGAGCTGTACCTATTTATCTACTTGCACTTTGACGTGCTTTCGAACTGCTACGTTGGCAGGAGCTGGGACTGAGCAACGGGAGCTCACCCCGTCGCGGGGATTCGAACTGCCGCCCTTCTGATCGGCAAGTCCTAGGCTCAGTGGTTTAGACCGCAGTGCCACCTGCGTCCCATACAATCAATTAAAACAAACAAACAAAAATCCTAATTTTTAAAAAGGCAGTAAGACTTCCCAAAAGACAAAAGGGACAAACGGGGCCATCTTTTTACTAGGGAGAAGCATTGGAAAGTAGTGATTATATATTTTCAGTAAGTTTATTGTTCTAGCCAAGGGTCATAAGAAACCGGGATTGTACATGAAAAATGGATAGGGTGGCAATTCATGCCAAAATCACATTCTTAAAGCTGCTGTTGAATTTGGTGACTCTGAATGACGAGGTCTTACTGTCCCTAATCTCTGGGCTGAAGCAGTATGAGAAATGAGCAGGGCTCTCTCCCATTCACCCCAAAGTATGGGTCAGAATTGGGAGGACAGGGTTCTCTGCTGCTGCAGCAGCAGCATCTGTTGCCCCAATCTGTTGCAGGCACACTTGTAGCACAGGAGAGGGGAAGAGAGGGCTTCTTCTCCAGCTGGCACAACTCCACAGAATCTGGCTGTTATTATTTTAGGGTATCATTGTTTGGTTTTATGAGTTAATAAAACTCTACCAAGGGAAGGTCATGGGACTCACAGGGTACAAGCTATTTCACAGTAGGAAAGTGTGGATTCTGCAGAAATCTGATATCACTGCTGGGGGTTAAGCAGCTGATGGTGACAGCTTCTTGCAGATCAAACAAATAGGATTTACTCAGAACTGAATAGCTATGGCACATATCGAGGTAGGGATAAGAGATGTATAAATGGAACAGATTGAAAAACACTAAAACCTGTTCTGAATTCAAACCATAGCCTGTCATACTCTACACACACAACTGCATTGTTTGGCACATAATCAGCATCCACCAATTAAATTATCTATGTATTGCATTCTAAAATGTCAACAAAGGACAGCAGCTTATATGTACAGACACGCCCCTTAACATGATCAAGAAGAAATCAGAATTAGATTAGATCAAACATCCAGTTCTGCTTTGACTGAAAGTGATAGCTGCATTAGCTACTGCAAATGTTGCAGGGAGCCACATAACTATAGAGAGTGTCCGTGAAGTCAAAGAGAAGAGTTATCAACTCAGTGACATTCTCTCGACTCTTTTTGACACGAGTAGAGATGAGATATGACTTAAATTGGGGTTGATTCAGGACTGCTTTCTATTCTCCACCAATTTATTTTCATGTGATCTACATATCTCATGTGATCCATTCTGAACATGCTGTTGTTTCTGCCACCATCCCACACCTAGCATAAAATCCTCGATATAAACAAGGTTTGCTAGGAATACGCCAGCTGGGATTCAAACATATGTTGGCCTGTTCACACTACTGGCTCCACCTGTATCTCTGCAAAAAGTAACTGGGGAAAGGGATAAAGGCAGACTGTGCCTGTACGAAGCATCACCTAATGTATTTACAAATAAAATTGTCTTCTAAATATTAAATTTATCCAAAAGAAATTACTCAGAACTTTTGGCCAGCAGCACAAGTGATGTCAATTTTCAAGTGATGGGGGGGAAAAATATGGAATAAGCAGATTGGGCCAGATTGGGCAAATTTGCCTTCAAACCAGTGCCAGCCTCAACAAAACAAATGGTATTAAAAATTCTGCATAGGTTGCACCTCACTCCAGTCTGTCTGACTCATGTTGAAGGGGGTGTATGATGTTGGGTTCATGACTGCACATGTGGTGGACCTGTGATAAGGTGGCAACATTCTGGGAGGAAGTATTGAAAGAAATTAGAGATAACTGGACAAAATATAGTCACAGCCCCTGATTTGGCTTTACTTAACCTTTACCTAAGGGTGGCGCTTTGGTCTAAACCACAGAGCCTAGGGCTTGCTGATGAGAAGGTTGGTGGTTCGAATCCCTGCGGCGGGGTGAGCTCCCGTTGCTCGGTCCCAGCTCCTGCCAACCTAGCAGTTCGAAAGCACGTCAAAGTGCAAGTAGATAAATAGGTACTGCTCCGGCGGGAAGGTAAACAGCGTTTCCGTGCACTGCTCTGGTTTGCCAGAAGCGGCTTAGTCATGCTGGCCACATGACCCATAAGCTGTCTGCAGACAAACGCCAGCTCCCTTGGCCAGCAAAGCAAGATGAGCACCTCAACCCCAGAGTCGTCCACGACTGGACTTAACCTTTACCTTTAACCTTTACCTAGCGGACAACATGAACCTGCATTTTAAGCATCTCATTGGTCAGCTTTTATTAGCAGCAAGGCTAATGTTGTTGGTATCCATCTGTCTTGGAAGAAATGGAATAATGCACCTTCAGGGGTAAAGTAAAATCATCAGAGTTACAGCATCTGCTGTGGCTTAGAGACCAATATGGGAGAGACATGTTTTGTTGCAGCTGAACAGATGAAGGAATCCAGTTTTGCTGCTACAGGTGCCCTGTGGGTAGTAATAGCTAGATTTTGGGAATTCTTGGAGGGTATGACATTGACCAAATGGTGTAAACAAGCCTGGCAAGTACTGCTGTTATAAGAATGAACCACTAAACTAAAAATAGCAAGCTGGATGAAACAAAGACACATCTTGTGTGGATTGGCATACCTTTGTTATTTACAGAGCCAAAGAGGAGAACATGAGATTTCCTCCACGTTGTAAAAAATTTTGGTTGTTATGATTGCATGTGGTAACTGGAACTGCCATACAACTAGAATGTGGCAACTGAAGGTAAGCTCCAATGTAATTGGACCTCTTGTCTGAAAGGATGGAAGGATGTGCTTTGCTCTAATACTGTTTCTTGTTGTTTTGTAATATCATCATCATCATCACCACCACCACCACCATCATCTAGTTACAAGTAGGTAGCCGTGTTGGTCTGCCGTAGTCGAAACAAAACGAAACAAAATTTAAAAAATCCTTCCAGTAGCACCTTAGAGACCAACTAAGTTTGTTATTGGTATGAGCTTTCGTATGCATGCACACTTCTTCAGATCATCACTGCCATCATCTTGCTGTTGCTTTAGTTCTTAATTTCAGGTTTGTTTTTAATGCTGTGTTTTTAATGCTTCATTTTATTTCATCATACTTATCACTGCTGTTGTTTTGAATTTCTTTGTTTTTATGCCATAAGTTGCCAAGGGATTTATGTATAGAACAGTCCGTAAATATTAAAAATGAAAACAAACAGCACTGTAAAAGTTATAATTAATTACAATCTTTATAATGTACTTTTTTGTTAACTAATTTCTCTTTGCAATTTATGTAAGGCTCACACCAATCTGTTGATTAATTGTTTGTTGTTCTAATGTAAGTCAATGCTTTGAAAATAATTTAGCTTTATTTGACAATATTCCACCAGTCAAATGTCCACACCGATTGTCAACTATGATTTAGCACCTTGTAGCCATGTAGAGTGGCCAGTCACAGGGTATGGCAAGAACATATTCTACTTTTAACTTTCGACATTCTCCTAGAATTCTTATACTGAGGGAGTGGAGTAATTTTCTTTTGAAACATGCAAGGTTATGTTCACTACACGTGGAATTTGCAAACATAAAGTCCTTAAAAATAAATTCGGCTGTACAATGAGAATGCTTCAGTGTTCACATGGCATGCGCTGTGCCCCTTGCCCTTTTGAGACTCTTAAGCTATTAGTGCACCAGCTGTTTTTCACATGAATCATGCACCTTTGTAAAGCGCACATAGTGAGCACAGCAACTGAAGTTTCCCTTCATCTGTACAGAACAGTAAATCTCTTGAGTGTAATTGTGAGAGGATACATGTATTTCCTGGATGGCAGTTTCATTCATTAGTTGGGATTCCTATTTTGGATTGCTGCCCATTCCTTCAACTGACCATAGTGGCTCACTATAAATATGAACTAGCTCCTTTCTAACAAGTTTAAGCAATTAATAAAATACTAAGATCTAATTCCATCACTGATACAGTTGAATGAATCATTTAATTTCATTTATAAACTAGCATCACTGATACATTTGGATGAAGCATCCATTTAATTTATAAACTAGCACACTAAACCTCGTTGTACAAGATTAACTCTCCCCATCCTCCCCCCCCCCCCCACAAAACCCTGAAATCTCAGTAATGGTTGGCTAGGGCTTTGCTGAGTTACCCTGAATAAGATGTCCTAAATGGCATATTACAGCTTTGTGTTTTGCACCTGCACTGGGCCCCCAACTTTCAGAAGGCCATGCGGTTCAAGCGATTGTATTACCGAAGTTAGTGATCTGTGTCAGAATTGCAGCCGACTTCTTAATGCTATGGTCTCTTTTTTTGTTGTTAATTAAGACAGTACCCAAAAAGAAGTTACTTATTCAGTCATGAAGGCTGAATGCTCCCACTAGGCAGTCTTTTCACAATTCAGTTTCCCTGATGGGATCCAAAGAGGAAATGAAACAACAAATTGTGCTCCTGATGATCTAAGCAGAAGCTGCTATTCCACAGGGAGTCCCTCCTAGGTCAATTAGTTCATCATGCTAACAGAATAGCAATCCAGAAACCAAAGCTATTGAAAGGTGAAGTTCAAGAGCTATACCAAAGTTTTTCTGCAGTTGTTATTGTTTAAAACTGGCATTTGGTTTGGCAAAAGCAGACTGAAACAGTATACAAAATAGAGAAACGGGTGGAAAATGTTAACTGAATCTAGTCACATGAGTTGCCAGGCATGAAACCAGAGAATTATAGAACGGACCCAAAGCCACCAAGCCCAGCCCCCACAATGCAGCAATCTCAACTAAAGCATCCATGGCAAATGGTCATTTGAAAAACTCCAGCGAGGGAGACTCCATCATCTTTCAAGGGAGTCTATTCCACTGTCAGAACAGCTCCTGCCTTTAGCAGCTCTGCATACAAAAAAAAAAAATTTAAATTCATAAATCCAAGACACATGTATTAGTAGAAATGTTTTGTCTCTAACTTGAAACAACATTAAGTATACCTGACAATAACAGAGCTCTCTTTAGAAGATGACAACCAAACCATATCTCTGGCAGAAGGAGTGAGTAATGAGATATCTCATCTCCACATCCTTGAATTGTTGTCAAACTGAGGGAAAGGGTGTTTGCAGTGGCAGCTACGAATGATGTGTCTAATTTGAAGAATATGGTCTGTATCAGATACCAATAAATGTTTTGCAATCTGTGAAACACTGTTAACAAAGCAACAGCTAAACATCACAATTAGAGCAAAAGGCATAATATAAGATTAACAAATCCATACAGAGTTTATAATCTCTAAATCAATATTTACAGTATTAACAAAAGCTCACCCAAAAGATAAACTAAGCACTGTTAAGTTCATACACATAGTTTCTTTTTTTATATATATAAAATTTTTATTGGTTTTTTAACACTTAATAATAGACAATACAAAACAATACAAAAACAAACAAACATATAAACACGTATAATTTCTTCACATTTTTTCTTAAACCTTCTTTCATCGACTTCCTCATACCTCCCCTTTCTGCATCCCTGTTTTAAAGTTTTCCAGCAAGCCCCAATGTCAACTTATAACACATTTTTTCCCTTTGAATCCTTTTTCTCATATCCAATTATTTTTCCCCGCAATTCTGTTTTACCTGACCCAAAACATTTTAGCACTCATTAATTTTGCAACAGTTCTTGAGATAAACTTTAAATTTCTTCCAATCTTCTTCCACCGTCTCTCTCCCTTGGTCACGGATTCTGCCAGTCATCTCCGCCAGTCCCATGTAGTCAATCACCTTGGTCTGCCATTCTTCCAGTGTGGGTAGTTCTTGTGTCTTCCAGTACTTTGCTAGAAGTACTCTTGCTGCTGTTGTAGCATACATAAAAAACATCCTATCTTTCCTTGATACCAATTGGCCCACCATGCCCAGGAGAAAGGCTTCTGGTTTCTTCACAAATGTGCATTTAAGCACCTTCTTCATTTCATTATAAATCATTTCCCAGAAGACCTTAATCCTTGGGCACGTCCACCAAAGGTGGTAAAAGGTACCTTCAGTTTCCTTACTATACACATAGTTTCCACACCACCATGACTAATAATCTTTCCCTCTATTCAGCTTATTAAAATGCCCATCCACATGATGTCCATAACAGCAACTCTCTTCTCAGAGTTCCTTGGGCTGGAAGTGGGGCAGCACTGGTGACACCAACCGCACTGAAATATACTCGGAGTTGAGTGTGAATTTCATGCTCTTTATTCAGCTCGTAGTAGCAATGAATGAAACTTTCCCCAAAACGTCTAGCTGTATATACACATTATTTACACAATGGGCCCCGTGTGGTTGGCTAATTCCGGGCTGCTCCTGTAGGCGAATCAGGTTGCGGAGTCACTTCCTCCAGAAGCCTGATTGGCTGCTCCTGCAGGCCAATCAGGTTGCTGATTCACTTCATCCAGGAGCCTGATTGGCTGCTCCTGTAGGCCAATCAGGTCGCTGATTCAGTTCTACTTGGAGCAGGATTGGGTGGCTCCTGCGGACCAATCAGACTGCTGCATTCTGGATCCTATTGTTCTAGGATTCAGCTCAGTACATAACATCCACTCTGATGGCAAGGAGAGTCTGCCTCTCCCCTTACAGTTCTTCCTCTGGAAACAGCTCCATTATGTAGCCTACTAGGGCTGGAGAGTGGGGCAAGGCAGGTGGGAAAAGCCATTACCTGCTGGCCAACACAGAGTCTCTCTCCCCCTCAAACCATGAAGAGCAAACCATGCCACATATAGCAGAATGAAGGGAATGTAGGCAAGCGGGGACAGTATGAAAAAGGAGTGTAGACTATGAATGGTGTGGAACGAGTGCCTAAATAGGAAATTCTCCTTCCTCTCTCATAATATTGGAACAGGGGATGCCCAACGGCTAAATGTTCAGAACTTCTTAATGCAGCACATAGTCAAACTGTGAAATTCATTGCCAACAGATCGGTGGCTACTGATGCAGACAGCTTTAAAGGTAGGCAGAACTCATTGGAGGATACAACTGTCAGTGTCTTCAGACCACGATGGCTGTATACCCACATACAGTATTGTTGTTGTTTTTCAGGGGGTACTCAAGGATATGCAGCGCTGGTACCTCGTTGTTGTTGCTGTTGTTGTTAAAAAGTGTGGCACTTACTGTAACAACTTCATGGTGCGTAAAGGTAAAGGACCCTTGGCAGTTAAGGCCAGTTGCGAATGACTCTGGGGTTGTGGCACTCATCTCGGTTTACTGGCCGAGGGAGCCGACGTTTGTCCGCAGACAGTTTTTCTGGGTCATGTGGCCAGCATGACTAAGCCGCTTCTGATGAACCAGAGCAGCGCATGGAAACGCCGTTTATCTTCCCACTATTTATCTACTTGCACTTTGACGTGCTTTCGAACTGCTAGGTTGGCTGGAGCTGGGACCGAGCAACGGGCTCATCCCGTCGCGGGGATTCAAACCACTGACCTTCTGATCGGCAAGCCCTAGGCAGCATCTATTTTTCTAGAGGAAAAAAGCACCACCCACATCCCACATCCTTCAGAAGAAGTTGAGTAAGCAAAGGAAGCTTAGGGAAGACATTGAGTAGATTCACCACCTTCCAGTGTGTTTTTATGCCTTTTGGGCTCTCCTCCCCCATCGTTCTGCCCGGACACTGAGGTCCAGCTCCGAGGGCCTTCTGGCGGTTCCCTCACTGCGAGAGGCCAAGTTACAGGGAACCAGGTAGAGGGCCTTCTCAGTAGTGGCGCCCGCCCTGTGGAACGCCCTCCCATCAGATGTCAAAGCGATAAACATCTACCTGACATTCAGAAGACATCTGAAGGCAGCCCTGTTCAGGGAAGTTTTTAATATGTGACATTTTAGTGTATCTTTCATCTTTGTTGGAAGCCGCCCAGAGTGGCTGGAGAAACCCAGCCAGATGGGTGGGGTACAAATTATTATTATTATTATTATTATTATTATTATTATTATTATTATTACTAAGAGTTCAGTATCCTTGGCTGTTGCTGAACTGGAGGGATGCCGTATCCTACAGTTCCTAGGGGCTGTTAAAAAGCGGTTCTACCAGCTTGTTGCAGTACAGTGGTACCTCGTGCTAAGAACTTAATTCGTTCTGGAGGTCCATTCTTAACCTGAAACTGAAGCACCACTTTAGCTAATGGGGCCTCCCGCTGCCACTGCGCCGCCGGAGCACGATTTCTGTTCTCATCCTGAAGCAAAGTTCTTAACCCGAGGTACTATTTCTGGGTTAGCGGAGTCTGTAACCTGAAGCGTATGTAACCTGAAGCGTATGTAATCTGAAGTATATGGCTTGTTTCAGCAAGGACCTTTAGAAAGGCTCCTTCTGAGAGAGAATATTATGAAAATGATATACAGGTGGTACATGACACCAGTCAAGCTTGCAAAAATCTACCATTTGCCCGATAATAAATGTTGGAAATGTAAAGATAATGAAGGTACATTCTTTCACCTTTGGTGGACGTGCCCAAGGACTAAGGCTTTTTGGGAGATGACATATAATGAAATGAAAAAGGTATTTAAATATACCTTCCTGAAGAAACCAGAGGCCTTTCTCCTGGGCATGGTCGGCCAATTGGTGCCAAAGAAGTATAGAACCTTTTTTATGAACGCCACAACTGCAGCAAGAATACTTATTGCAAAGTATTGGAAGACACAGGACTTACCCACTCTGGAAGAGTGGCAGATGAAAGTGATGGACTATATGGAATTGGCAGAAATGACTGGCAGAATCCGAGACCAGGGAGAAGAGTCGGTGGAAGAAGATTGGAAGAAATTTAAGGACTATTTACAGAAACACTGTAAAATTAATGAATGTTAAAATGATGTTGGAATGAAATGAAGCGGTTTTAGTCACAATGTTAAAAAGGAGTATGTAAAAATGATTTGTTAATAGATGAAATTATAAGGTTATAATATGTCAAGACAAAGAACTAAGATAAAAACAAAGAGGGAAAGGATTTGCTGAATTAACCATTCAAAATGGAATACAAAAAAGGGAGGTGTGAGGAGGTCAGGGAAACAAGTGAATGAAAAGTAAGATATTGAAAGATGGATTTATTTATTTTTTTACTGTTTTTTTCTATTTTCTTTTTTTCCCTATTTTGTATTTTCTATTGTTCTATTGTTTGTTGTCTTTTCTTATTCTCTTATTATTTTTGTAAACTTTTTTTGAAATTTGAATAAAATATCATTAAAAAAAAAATAGAAAGGCTCCTTCTGCTCTTGAATGAACATTAAACTCCTCCTTCCCCATCCTAACTCAGGTGGGGAAGAATAGGAAGAAAAGTTTTCTTTGTGAGGTAGTCCCTATTATAGATAGCACTCCTCCCATCACAGGAAAAGCAGCTTTGCAAAGCCCTGCCTCTAAGAGGAGTTGGGAGGAACCAATCCATACAAAGATACTATTATCCACTTTGTCTTTCAGCGGTGGAGAATACGTTTATTTACCTACCCCCAGAGGTTTTGGAGATTAATGATCACATTGAGCTTGGGAAACAACTATATAGAGGACAGACAGCTGTATTGTTTCTAAAAACATAACAACATCCCTTAAAATATGTTGCCAAGACTTAAGAATGCAGAGATTCCAAAGAAAAATACGGAGTTTCTTCTTAGAAAGGCTCTCTCAAACTATTGCAACTATCAGCATTTGTAAAAAAAAAAAGTAAAATTCTCCGTATGGATGTGGCTTTATTATTGGATATACCAAAAAAAGGTGAACAAAAGTGTTCCTAGTTTGATTGGGGCCATCCACAACAGAGTAACTCAGCTTTGGTGGGAGAGGGAGGGAATCCATGGTGTCTGTTTCACAGTGGTTCCAACACGTAAATAAAAATAACTGCGTCATCCAGATAAATGTTATTGAAACATTTTAGGTATCTACAGACTGTTTCAGTTCTGTGTGACTATTACATATTTAATAACTACGCACAACACTCTGAAATAAAGTTGCCTGCAAACAGTTGCCCTTCCCCAAATCCCCCCAGAAACCTATGTTGTGGTGTTCTAGTTCCAGAATCACTGCTGGGACATTTATGCTTTGCCCACCATTTGTGTCTGCAAAGACTGATCTCCCTGGCACAAATGATGAGTTTAGTATCAGTTTCCTTTTGGGTTTTCTAGGGCTGCTGGTCCAAGTTCCCCAACATGGAAATATGCTCTGCTAAGCCCTAGAGTGTGTCTTCTAACCTTGCCCCAAGGTTTGGGAGGAAAGACAAGAAGCAGTCGCAGAGAAGCTGGCACCAACCATTCTAAAGAAGCATATCTCTTTTCAAGAAGGCTCAGATCTTTTTGGTCCAAGCAATGGGATGTTCATACACCCTTATTCTGAAAAGCGCTGACAACAGGGCCTATTAATGTCAATTACTTTCTGTATTTTCATGGGGCTAAACTTTAAGCCCTTTAACTAATTCACCCCACATGTTCAGTGAATGCATGGAGAGGAAAGAGGAGTCATTCATGTAGATCACACCCTTGATGTCAGAATGTCCTCGGGCCATGCCCACAAGCAACACTCGTTCACCTGAACATTTGTAAAAGAGCCTCTATGCACGTTCAGCTGAGCATGCATTGGGAATTTCACAAAATCAGGAACCTGGCAAAATCAGAATTCTCAGCTGCAGGGGGAAAGAGTCCTAATGTACTCACACAAGGACCAGTCTCACATAGGGCCAGTGGATGCAAATTTGCAAGGGAAAAGAGATTTAGTCTTCTGTTCATTATTTATTGACACCTGGTTTTCTCTGCAGGATGTGTGTGTGTGTGTGTGTGTGTGTGTGTGAATGTTGCATGTGTGAATGTACTTAAACAGTAAAGGTAAAGGACCCCTGACAGTTAGGTCCAGTTGCGAACGACTCTGGGGTTGCAGCGCTCATCTCACTTTACTGGCCAAGGGAGCCGACGTTTGTCCGCAGACAGCTTCCCGGTCATGTGGCCAGCATGACAAAGCTGCGTCTGGCGAAACCAGAGCAGTGCATGGAAACACTGTTTACCTTCCTGCTGGAGCGGTACCTATTTATCTACTTGCACTTTGATGTGCTTTCGAACTGCTAGGTTGGCAGGAGCAGGGACCGAGCAACGGGAGCTCACCCCGTCGCGCGGATTTGAACCACTGACCTTCCGATTGGCAAGCCCTAGGCTCAGTGGTTTAGACCACAGTGCCACCCGCGACACTGTGAATGTAGTTAGGTGACCCATAATGGTGAGCCAACTTATAAATAAATAGTGTGGAAATGCATACACCACAACTTGAGAGAGTAGGGTTACAGTAGCAACTTGTCCGATCAGCAAACACCAGAAATGTGTGCGGTGATACTTGACTGACAGGGATGACACCAGAAAGCTGTTACACAAATGATTACTGCTGTCCTATACTATTTCACAATATGCCATTGTGAAAATGCAGCTTATAAATTTCTTATATACCTGCCTGGATCTTAAAATATTAATTGGAGTCCCTCCTCTACGTTCTCCTACCTAATGAAGTGAGGTGGGTAGTAGTCAGAAGGTCTTTTCTGCGGTGGTGTCCCAGTTATGGAATACTCATCACAGAGACGCCTACATGGTATCCATGTTATGAGGGTTTTTTACAGCTTCTCCCTGGCTTTTTGTAGTTATTAGAACTAATTGTCTCCCCCTTGCTAATTGTTAAGCATTGCTTACTGACCTAATGCTGCTGGACAATTCTATTTGTGTGTGTTTTTCCTTAATTTTGGTGCTGGTGTTGCTTCTGTAATTGGTTTTTAGTACTGCTGATTACATTTTATTTATTTTAAATTGTGAACCCCCCAGAAGGCACATTTTGATTGGGTAATATAGAAATGCCTAAATAAATAAATAGAATTTAAAGTCAGACACAGCAGTAATATTACCATACAGATGTAACCAACTCAGATGGCATGAACCTTTTAATACAATAAAGTGGTAGCTTAACATAAACAATTTTTAGTGTATAAAATCCAGGAAACATAAAGTCATGTATTAACACCATAGGAAGTTATTTCTAACAAACCAGGAACTTTGGAAGTAGGGGAAAAAAATTCTGCCATTGTGATCTCACAGAAGTGAAGATGTGAAAGCACAACGAGCATGATGAATAGGATACAAACCTGACTGAGGTAGCAAGGTTAGCTCTTAGCTTACACTGTTTAACAATCTTCTATTTGTTCTACATTCCTGGAGCCCACACATATGATGTCAGCTGTTAGCAGCAGAGTCAGTTGGGACTCAGGCAAGCCAGAATACCATTATGCAGATCAACTGAGAGCAAAGCCAAAGGAACCAAGCTGCAGATTTCTCTAGATCCCCAAATGAAAGGCAAGTTAGTAGCAACCTAAAGAAAACGTCTTGCTAATAATAGGTGAAGGAAATAAAGTGCATTATAACAAACTGATGATAATACATGGAATTAATATTTCACCAGTTGGCCATGCAAATGAATAAAAAATGAAAGTAGAGCTATGATGTTTGGATAAAAAAAAAACAGAGCACATGATTTCTATTAACTAAGCCAATGCATTTATCCATATATTTTTTAGATCATAAATTGGCCTGATTGACATCTTGAGGTCACTTCCAACTCAGTGGTTCTTGATTCTGAGAAAGGCGATTATTGGTCCTGAAACCTGCCTGACAGGTTTTGCCAAGGCACATCTATCCTTCAGTAAATTGGCAGACTGGAGCCCTTAATGGCCAAAAAATATGGGGCACTTCCCCCTTCCCTCTTAGGAATGTTGTGATCCAACTGCATAGTTTTTAGAGTGAGACTAGAAGAGATACAGAAGAGACACAAGAGATGAGCTGTTCTCTACAATAATGACAGTCTCCCTAAAGGACTTTGGGACATCTCTCAGAACGTTTAATGCTATAAAGGTAAAGGGAACCTGTGTACAACTGATAAGAGCCACTTTTTTCATGATTTTAGGTGTGTATATGCATCATCCTTTAAGCATACAAATAAAAATTATGTGTGAAGTGTCTCAAGCATGCCACAGTGTCCCCCCCCCCCTATTTCATTCACATTTAGTGTACCGTATATACCCTGCAGCTTTGGAGCATACCACAAATGATGTTCAAAGTTCTACAACAAAATCAAAATTATTTATATTTCCATTTATCACCATGAGTTGATATTGAGTGTCAACAATGCCTTGGCATACTTCTTGCAATGTGAGCAAATGCAGCAATGTGAGCAAATGCAGAAAAAAACAGCCCCTCTCAACTTCAGTGTAGCAGCCCTACAGCTCAATGGTGCATTTTAAAAATGTTTTCCAGCTCAAAACTACCTGTTGGCTATAGTAGGAGCCCTCTGCCAACAGTTGTCAAAGAAAATCTGACATGTATGCAAAGCTTATGTTGAACTACATACTTCCTACCAATCCAGAAGTGGTGGATTGTGGTTATCGTGGTTGATAATTTTTGCTCCCAAACTCTTTACTAAGGCTTCAATCCTATATGCACGTAACTGGAAGTAAGTACCACTAAACTCCATGGGTATGACTTGCAAAAGGGCCTGCTCTGTCCTAAATCATATTTAATGATGTCAATCAAATGGCTTCAAACTTAGAGCCAAGTGGTCATCTCAAGTCACATTTTGAAGATACCACATTGTACGGTAAAGTCCAAGTTTCTAGACACACTTAGTATTTGCTTCCTGTATTCTAGTGGTTCCTAGGAAGCCCCTAGCTCTTGACTGTGAAATGCAGTTGGCCCTCAGGGCTTAAGTTAGAAGGAATTTGGTTTAAACAATTTGTAGAACTCAGATGCAGTTGACCATTGATGCTTTGCTTTCCAAGTAGAGATATTTCAATTATTAGTAAGCATTTTTCTGCAAATGCAACAATTAAATTGGCTTCACAGTGAAAGCTGCTTCACCACCCCCAAACCAACTATTAAAGATACAGTTCAACAAAGTATGGGGATGACTTATTTGTACAAATTAAGGCTGCAATTTCAAATATGAATACCTGAGTAACGGTTTCTGATTTCTGGTGTACATTGACCCTAAAAAGGAAATGTGTAAAAGGCCCTGCTGGACTCAGTCCTATTTATACAATGTTGCTGGCAATAAGAAAATTTTTAAAGAAACAAAGTTTAAAATATGCTCAGGAAAGGCAGCTAAAATTTGTAATATAGCCTGTTATATTTTCAATGAATTGCATTTCTAGTAATTCTAAAAAAAACCTAATATCTATAGATGAAAATATGCTTGAAATCACTGATGAATAAAAAAATGTGGGCTTAATCATTGCTCTATAATAATTGAAAATTTGTCAAATACAGGAATCACCTTTAAAAAACAACCACCCTTAAGCTTCTCTAAAAAGCACAATGTTTTAAAAAATATAGTAAAACAAAATTATGGTAAGAACTGAACACTTAACTTTAATTTGCCTTTCAGCAGTAGCTGAACTGAATTCCTCATATCTCAAAATGTTGCTAGTGGTGAATATGTAAGGAAATATATGTGCACATATCCATCAAAGATTAGACCAAGGTGCATTCACCCCTTGTTACCCTTCCCTTCCCTTCTTATCTTTGATTGTTTTACCCTGGAAAGAACCATGTACACCAAACTATACAACCACAACCAAATTCCCCATGGTGTCCTCTAGCAGCACCCTGGGCACCTAGGAGGAGCAGACAAAACATGGAAGAGATATGTGTTAACACTAAAGGTGGACAAAAACATTTCCTGTAGGTAGGCAAATCTTCCACTTGTTGCAACATAGATGGATTATTAAGGCGGCTGACTTGAACTCTCGTGGTCAGTTCTGAAAGAGTTCCACTCTCTACAACCATGGCTGCTGCTGCTACCATAATTTGTTCCATATATCAAGGCACATATGACTACACAAACAGAGATTCTAAGTACAGTGGTACCTCGGGTTAAGTAGTTAATTCGTTCTGGAGGTCTGTTCTTAACCTGAAACTGTTCTTAACCTGAAGCACCACTTTAGCTAATGGGGCCTTCTGCTGCCGCCGCGCCGCCGCTGCACGATTTCTGTTCTCATCCTGAAGCAAAGTTCTTAACCCGAGGTACTATTTCTGGGTTAGCAGAGTCTGTAACCTGAAGCGTATGTAACCCGAGGTACCACTGTAAACAAGAAGCTTGGAGCAGAGTCTTCAATTAAAATCCACAGGTATCAGTGGAACTTACAAATAAATATGCTTAGGCTTTGGTCAAGAGTTGGATCACTAAGAGATACTTAGAGGTTATTTCTAAGACTATTAGCACTTTAAAAAAAAACTACACTGAAAAATATTCAAGAACAATATTGAGACTGTTACAATCCTATGCATACTTACTAGACAGAGTGGTACTTACATTCAAGAAAGGATTCACAGGATTAGATTGTCATTTAGTTACAGCACTTCTTTATATGCTTCTATTGCAATTACATTTCTACTACAAGCCGTGTCACAATATATTTATTCCAAACAAAAAAGCAATGCATACTTTTTCAATTCAGTAGAATATTTTCCAAAATTTCACTATAATGTTTTTGGTCATTTGAAGAACTATCTTCCCGAAGCGGTACAATGCTAACCCTATTGAAAGGCAGTCATTATAGAACCAAAGAATCCTTATTCAGGGAAGAACCTGACAATCTGTATTTCTCTAGCCTGAGGTCCCAGCACAGTTAACAAATAGAATGAAATTATTAACGGAGATTTTCACAGTTATTTCTTAATTAATTACTGCATACACACAAATGAAAACTGGAGTGGGCATATGCCTATTTTTCCCCTTTATAAAATTCATTATGGCAAGTCTTACTTTTTCAAACACCACTAATGTTTCATATCACTGCACACCAGTGCACAACCACAATTGTGCTATTCTTTATACTTGCTGAAGGACATATATTGAGTCTATAGAGTAATCTTCTGGTATTTTTTAATATTACAGATTGCAAAAGAAAAGGCCACACTATGATCACCGAACCATGTAATAATTCTTCCTAGGAAGTCTCAAGAGAGATAAAGATAACTGAAACTAACCTTTAGAAATTAGACTAGGGACCCAGCTATCATAACAATGCTGGCTGAGTTAAAATGCTCAGACTCCAGGGAACGGGACACATGGCATCACTCTGCAAACAGCATAACCTTTTCCCCATTCCCTGATTTATTTTAATATGGGTGGAAATTATCTGCTGCAGTTGCTGATTAAAATCCCTAAGAAAAAAATGGAAATGGCCGGTGCCTGTTACAACCTTGAACATATCCTTATACCTTCAGATCCCCATACACATAAAAGGGCTTATTAATACATGCCTCTGCTTGTATATCAAGAAAAGCAAACCTCCTTACCGCATAGCAAACTTCTTTGCAAAACTTTGGTGTTGTTTTTATATTAGTAAATTTATTTAAGATTTGACAATAACAATAAATCAACAATAACTAATACATCAATTCACTATTTGCTACAGTTGACCATCTTTAACAATAGTTAAACTATAAAATATCACTTCAAGTGAGTCAACTTTTCGGATTTAACTTTATCTCTTTCTTAGCAGATCACAAAAAAGGAGACTAAAAGGAAAAAGTGAGAAGAGAAAAAAAATTAAGAAAAGAAGAAAAGAAGAAGAAATAAATTAATAAAGAAAAGAATAAAAAGGGAAAATACATTTAACTTCCAATTAGACTCATTGTATTATTGTTTCTATTGTTCTTTCACACACAGTTCCAAATTACTTTATTTGTTTTTATCAGATAACAAAAACAGTATGTTTCTTATTTTACAAGAATAATTCTAGTTCTACCAGGAGATGTTTATTATTACAATAGTTTTCCAGGTATTCCTTAAAGATTTTCCATTCTTTCTGTACTTTCTGTTTTGGATATCCTCTGACTCTCCCTGTCATCATAGCCAACTGCAGATATTCTATCATTTGGACCTGCCACTCATTTATCGTAAGTGTTTTATCACTCTTCCAGTTTCTTGCAATTAAGATCCTGACTGCTAAAGTCGTGTACATAAAAAGTGGTCTAGCATCTTTTTTGAGTACTGGTGACATTATACCTAGGAGGAAGGTTTCGGGTTTTTCCTTAAATTTGCAAAACTTTGGAGACATCAAAGGCAGATTGAACTGTAGACTACCATGCCATACATCATGACAAAGTAAAATAAATAAATAAATCCAGGTGGGCATACACACACCCTAAGTTATGTCTAAAGGAGTTTCTGGGGACCCAGATTCTAGAACTGCAGGTCAGATGCAGAAATGCAAAGTGTCATGGCATAGGAATTTCATTACCAAGAGTAAAATTACATACAATCATCAGTTGTGTGAATGTTTTCCCCAACTGCTACTGGAACCTGTAATCAGGATTGGAAGATACACACTTTGGATTGGAAGCTACACACTTTGGGTGTGGGTAAAAGGTAAAGGTAAAGATAAAGGGACCCCTGACCATTAGCTGGCACTCTGGGGTTGCGGCACTCATCTCGCTTTATTGGCCGAGGGAGCCGGCATGCAGCTTCCGGGTCATGTGGCCAGCATGACTAAGCTGCTTCTGGCGAACCAGAGCAGTGCACAGAAACGCCGTTTACCTTCCTGCCGGAGCAGTACCTATTTATCTGCTTAAAGCAATGACAAACCTAGACAGCACCTTAAGAAGCGGAGACATCACCTTGCGAACAAAGGTCCGTATTGTTACAGCTATGGTTTTCCCAGTAGTGATGTATGGAAGTGAGAGCCGGACCATAAAGAAGGCTAATCGCCAAGGAATCGATGCTTTTAAATTATGGTGCTGGAGGAGACTCTTGAGAGTCCTATGGACTGCAAGAAGATCAGACCTATCCATTCTTAAGGAAATCAGCCCTGAGTGCTCACTGGAAGGACAGATCCTGAAGCTGAGGCTCTAATATTTTGGCCACCTCATGAGAAGAGAAGACTCCCTGGAAAAGACCCTGATGCTGGGAAAGATGGAGGGCACAAGGAGAAGGGGACGACAGAGGATGAGATGGTTGGACAGTGTTCTCAAAGCTATGAACATGAGTTTGACCAAACTGCGGGAGGCAGTGGAAGACAGGAGTGCCTGGAGTGCTCTGGTCCATGAGGTCACAAAGAGTCGGACATGACTAAACGACTAAACAACAAATATTTATAGTGTGTATATGTGTGTGTGTGTCCCTCTTACCATCAGGGAAAGTGCTACTTGAGGACAGTGAGCAGAAGCAATTGTGCTGGAGAAAGAAAACGTCTCCATTACCACCACAAAGTAGTATGAGCTCCATCATTGGTGCTCTAGCCACTACTGATCAATACCCTTTGCTCCTCAGAAAACCAAGGAGCTGCCTTGGCTCTGCAAGACAGGAGAAAATGTCTAGGAGTGATCATGTTGAGAATAGACAGAGACTTTTTTTTCCTAGGAACCCAACCAGTTTCATAACAACTTGCCTGGGTTTCATGCTCTCAGAACAGGAAGACAAAATACTGTTTTGCCAACCGAATCAAAAGGTCAGTCGGAGAAGCTAGATGGAAGAAGTTATGTCATGATGCTTAATTGGGGCAAGAGTAGAAGCTCTCTGGCAAGAGTTGCAGAACAGAGAGTGCTTAATTCTACCTGAGGAATGTGTGATCCTGACTCTGGGGCCTCTCAGATGACCTTGTGAAGTGGTTGGATGCCACTGGCATAATGGATATTTGACAATGTCTGATCAATCAACTTCCTTTTATCTTTTGCCCTGCAGCAGTTCTGATCCAATTCATCCTACCACACAACAGCTGCTTCTTTCAAGAGGGGAACTTCCCTCCTGATGCAAATAGCAGCTGTCCGGGGCCCTGATCTGGATCAAGGCTGTAGCAGGTGTGTTCTACTCCAAGGTGTGTTCTTCCACCAAGGTCACAATCTGCTTTGGGGGGGGGGTGTCATCCTGGCTGCTATTTGGTTTTTAAAAAAATCACTATGTGTTTTAATAACACATCTGTCTTGGCCCTTGTTGCACTCCTTTTTGGTTATCTAACACAGTAAGTAATGTAGCAAGAACAATGGCAGGTGTTCAGGAGACCCATCATTTCGGCAGGATTTTAGAAGTGAGAAAACATTCAAGATTTAGGTAAGCCTCTTCAGCCTAGCTCTTGAAGGACATGTATCAGCAGATTGAAAAGGCTAAAGAACAAGTGTAGCAACAGTCACTGGGGCTGGATCTAGACACATCAAATAAGCGTTTCAGTTAACTGCGTTGTAAACTTTATGAGAGAAATCGGGTTGGCAAAAACGGAACTCCACAGCACCATCTGGTGTCACAGTGTTATAATGCATATACAACACATATAAAGCACTTTTTCTTTGACGATGTAGCTGAGTCCTAAATCTTCATTAGCGTGAAGTATCTATGCTAACAAAGAAGACATCACCTTGCCAACAAAGGTCCGTATAGTTAAAGCTATGGTTTTCCCAGTAGTGATGTATGGAAGTGAGAGCTGGACCATAAAGATGGCTGATCGCCGAAGAATTGATGCTTTTGAATTATGGAGTTGGAGGAGACTCTTGAGAGTCCCATGGACTGCAAGAAGATCAAACCTCTCCATTCTGAAGGAAATCAGCCCTGAGTGCTCACTGGAAGGACAGATCGTAAAGCTGAGGCTCCAATACTTTGGCCACCTCATGACAAGAGAAGACTCCCTGGAAAAGACCCTGATGTTGGGAAAGATGGAGGGCACAAGGAGAAGGGGACGACAGAGGACGAGATGGCTGGACAGTGTTCTCAAAGCTACGAATATGAGTTTGACCAAACTGCGGGAGGCAGTGGAAGACGAGAGTGCCTGGCGTGCTCTGGTCCATGAGGTCACGAAGAGTCAGACACGACTAAACGACTAATCAACAATCTATGCTAACATGGTGTTAGATCAATTTGTCAGAATATAAAGCTTGCATGCCAAGTACTGCAGACAATTGACTGCTTTCTGGGGAAAATTCAAAACATCAATTGTTTCCAACCTATTTCCATTGATTTCTTGCTCTTCCTGTCTGGATTTGAGGAATGTGGGAAAGTTGTTGCTAGTTTTCCTAGCCTGTTGCAGCCGTCCGATCATGCTGCGTGGGACACCTGTATCTGAGACTCCGTCAGTGCAAGTGCAAAGGCTTTGTCTGATGTTGCTGCTGAACTCAGTAAGGAGGAATAGAGATGGGGCAGAAACATCTCTATGGTGAAGGAATATTGAACTAAACCATTTTCGGACTCTTACAAAGTGGCGTGATAGAGAAGGGAGAAAGGGATGGGGTAAGCTACTGCATACTTACTGAAAGAAATAGCTTCCACGTAAAGGCAATGTTAATTTTTATGGAAATCAAAATCTTGCTTCAAAACAATATCCTTTTAAGTCACAAATCCTCCATCTATAATGGGCTGATAAAAATTAGGTAGCAGATTTCCTAACTACAATGTACAGTCTAGGAAGAGGGGTTATTTTGTTTTGCTGTTTCTAACTATTTATTTCTGGTTTTAATCTCATGTTTTTATCTTGTGAACCATCCTGAGATCTTTGGATGAAGCACAGGATATAAATCAAACAAACAAACGAACAAAGTCAAAGAAGGCCTTAAACAATGCAAACTTACAAGAAAGTAAGTTTAACTTATGGCTCAATGGAATGTTACATTTCACAAAGTTTTTACTTTTGTAGCTAAGAAGATTTCAACCATATCTGTTACATCTTTATATTGCTGTCCTTTTAAATTTTGTGACATTTTAAGCAAAGAAGGAGCACATCAACAGAAGTCAGGACTTGTTTTGCCTTCCTGAAAATATTTCCCAAACTTATCCACAGCCCCACAAAACAAATACATACAACTTTAAAAAGGGAGTGCAAACAATATTGCCATTTCTACCTCTGCCTGCAATCATGTAACTGAAAACTTACCACTGGATGTTTTTACCCTACTCTCTCCATGTGTTTAACTTTCAAACACATCATAAAGCCTATACACACACCATGGCTACAGCACATAATAATATTATAATTTAAAAAATAGAGAGAAAGTGTGGCGGCGGCGGGGGGGGGGAATCTTGAAGGGAAACTGAAGTACAGCGGTACCTCGGTTTAAGAACAGCCCTGTTTACAAACTATTCGGTATACAAAACCGGAAGTAGTGTTCTGGTTAGTGAACTTTACCTCGGTTTACAAATGGAAGCCGAACGGTGGAAGAGCACCGGCGGCGGGAGGCCTCATTAGGGAAAACGCGCCTCGGTTTAAGAACGGTTTCAGTTTAAGAACGGACTTCCGGAACGGATTAAGTTCGTAAACCGAGGTACCACTGTAATTCTTGCCATACATTCAGGTCAATTACTTTGCACTGGTAGGGACAAAGTCGATGGAGGGCATGTAATTCAGAAAAGCAGTACACACACTGTGTTGTAGGATGGCAACCTATTTTAGTTGCAAGACATATGGGTGTACAGAATGTTAGGAGAAGAGTAGTACCTCTGGTGGCAGAGACATTGTGCTCCTTCTAAGGTAGTTTGTCCACCTTTGGTCCCAACCCTGCACTCAGCTCTCACCTGTGGCTCCTAGAAACTGTCAGTAACCAAACAATTTAACCCCTGTGTTGCAAACAATAGTCAGTAATATCCAAGGAAACATGATTACCAAATACAATGATACGATATCAATATACACTCTCTATATAATATGAAATATATGAAATCACATAAACAGAAAACTTATGAATCTCTGAAGATCACAAGACTTATAAGACTTATGTTTATTTGGTTTTATGTTTTCAAGAGAATCCATTAAGAGTACATATTTTGTGATCTTCGGAGATTCCTAAGTTTTCTGTTTATGTGATTTCATATATTTCATATTATATAGAGTCATACCCCGGGTTAAATGTGCTTCAGGTTGAGAGTTTTCAGGTTGCGCTCCGCGGCGGCCCTGTAGTAACGGAGCGCATTACTTCCGGGTTTCGCGCTTGTGCATGCACAGACGCTCAAAATAACGTCATGCGCATGCACGGAAGCGGCAACACGCGACCCACGCATGTGCAGACGTGCAGTCGCCTCTTACGTTCTACTCAGGATGCAAACAGGGCTCCGGAACAGATCCCATTCACATCCAGAGGTCCCACTGTATTGATATCGTATCATTGTATTTGGTCATCGTGTTGCCTTGGATATTACTGTCCTACAAACTGTTGGCATGTGACAGCGGCCACCACCCAGGAATGGCTTCAACTGGCCAGCTAAACTAGGTGAGGGTAATCAATGGGTTCCAAACCCTCAGTGAGTTAGGGAATTCTCCTGTATGTGAGGACAGGCTACATATTGTTGAACAGGCGAGACCCAGAGTGGGTCCAGCGGTCAAGAAGGCGGTTTCTGCACGTGCTGTAGAAGAAAAGTGAACTCCATTGTCTCTTGAGACAGATGGATGCCAACAACATCATTTGAGGTAAAGAACTGGGGAGTGCATAGAAAACCGAGGGGAGTGTTTTGCACTAGCTGGTAGGCAGGTATACAATATTTAAAACAGAAAATATCACTTAGAGGAGATTCTTAAAATATTAAGCAGTTTATAAATGTTTTAAAAGCAAATAAATAAAATAAGAAGTTGTGAATGGTGGACCTGGACATTCGCATACATGAAGATGTCCAAGTCTCATATGAGTTCTACCTTTTTCTCCATCTCAACAGTGCCTCTTTAACTGCCCTTTCAGTTTGGATACCTTCAAGCTGAGCTAATTCCTCGAGGTCAGTTGATTAACTCACTTACTTGAGCCACCTGAATAAGTGAACTAAACCATTTTTTCAAATAACACAACTGAACTCAAGAAACGTTCCTATCTTTTTCTTCTGGGTAGGTTTTCTGTGCTTCTAACAACTTTGAGAACCAGTGTGGTGTACTGGTTAAGAGCAGTGGACTCGTAATCTGGTGAACTGGGTTCGTGTCTCTGCTCCTCCACATGCAGCTGCTGGGTGACCTTGGGCTAGTCACACTTCTCTGAAGTCTCTCAGCTCCACTCACCTCACAGAGTGTTTGTTGTGGGGGAGGAAGGAAAAGGAGAATTTTAGCCGCTTTGAGACTCCTTAGGGTAGTGATACAGCGGGATATGAAATCCAAACTCCTCTTCTTCTGTGTGATGAACAGATTCATTCAACATATGTTTTGCATCATGGCATCTCCACACTGGGAGAAACTTCACCTGTTGAGTTTTTGTCTGTCATGCTGCTATTGGACATAAGAAGGCTTCCTTCCAGTGTTCTCTATTCAGAAGAAAATACTTGAAGCCTGGAGAGAGATTCTAATTAAAACCAAAACTAAATAGATTCCCAAATTAGAGATGTAATTAAGGCTGCTGACCTAAAGATAATTACTTGGATGCAAACCTTATTTAAAATCAATGGAAATTTCTGAGCAAGTAAGTTTAGTAATAGAGCAATCATGGGAAATAGAGATGCTTCCATTTAGGGAGAGTACTAAAATGAGATAGAAAGTGCTCTCTATGAATCCACTCACCCTGCCCCACCCCCCACATGTAGGACTCAGAAAATACCTCTAAGATGTTCAGTGTTTTGATTATATGTTGCCTGAGGGAGATTCCCTATCCTAAGTTTCAAGGTACAGTGGTACCTCGGGTTACATACGCTTCAGGTTACATATGCTTCAGGTTACAGACTCTGCTAACCCAGAAATAGTGCTTCAGGGTTAAGAACTTTGCTTCAGGATGAGAACAGAAATTGTGCTCCGGCAGCATGGCAGCAGCAAGAGGCCCCATTAGCTAAAGTGGTGCATCAGGTTAAGAACAGTTTCTGGTTAAGTACGGACCTCCAGAATGAATTAAGTACTTAAACCGAGGTACCACTGTATAGGGACACGGGTGGCGCTGTGGGTAAAACCTCAGTGCCTAGGACTTGTCGATCATATGGTCGGCGGTTCGAATCCCTGCGATGGGATGAGCTCCCGTCGTTCGGTCCCAGCTCCTGCCCACCTAGCAGTTCGAAAGCACTCTTAAGTGCAAGTAGATAAATACGTACCGCTTTATAGCGGGAAGGTAAACAACGTTTCCGTGTGCTGTGCTGGTGCTGGCTCGCCAGCTGCAGCTTCGTCACGCTGGCCACGTGACCCGGAAGTGTCTTCGGACGGTGCCGGCTCACGGCCTCTAGAGCGGGATGAGCACACAACCCTAGAGTCGGACACGACTGGCCCGTACAGGCAGGGGTACCTTTACCTTTACCTTACCACTGTATAGTGGTAAAAATGTCTCATTTCCATATTTTTCTGGTGATGCGGGTGGTGTTTGTGTGTGTTCTGTTTGGCTTCATGTACAACATCATTATTATCAAACTTTATTACAGTCACAGACCAGCATAAGATACAAACATGCAAAAAAAAAAAAAAAGCACAGAAGACTTAGAGGAGAGGGATAAAAGGTAATTTTCTGAAAATTTATGAAAATAAATAAAGACAATATTTTTTTTAAAAAAGTGGTTATAACTCAAATAAACTTAAAGCAGATAGAGACAAAAGACAAGCGGCTGAAAGCAACTACAGTGGTACCTCGGGTTAAGTACTTAATTCGTTCCGGAGGTCCGTACTTAACCTGAAACTGTTCTTAACCTGAAGCACCACTTTAGCTAATGGGGCCTCCCACTGCTGCCGCGCCGCCGGAGCACGATTTCTGTTCTCATCCTGAAGCAAAGTGCTTAACCCGAGGTACTATTTCTGGGTTAGTGGAGTCTGTAACCTGAAGCGTATGTAACCCGAGGTACCACTGCATAAGGGAGGGAAAGTGAAGCAGCACAGGTCTTGCACTATGGGCCTTGCATGCAAAACAAACTTTCAAATTCTATCAACTACAGAAATACTAGGTGTGCAAGGAACTGCAAGTGCAGAATGTTTTGCTGTTTGAATCATTTATGTATTTCAGATTTAAGAGTCTGGCATGTTTGGAAACAGGGAGGGCTGAGATACAGTTAAGTCCTGCCACATGTGACCACTTAGCCCTTTGGGTCAAGACTCATGTCAAAAATTCAGTGGCAAACGATGATGGTATTTCCTAACAGTGCAATTTCGTAACTGGGAAGATTGGGAAATTCCTTACATTTGCTGCTGCTCCTGTCCACCACGCTGGAACGTTCGATTCTCAAAAGGGCAAGAGCCCTGATACATATTATCATGTGTTAGTGTACAAAAGCCTGACAGCTGCTTTTCTAAGACAAAAGCCTAGGAGGAGGCAATTTGGAACAGAGTAGAAATGGTAGGTAGGAGGGCTTAACTCTTTACCTACCTTCCACTTCTCCGCTCCAAACTGCTTGTGCCTAGGAAAAGCAGCTTTGGGGCTATTGTTTATACAATATGTTTGTTATACAATATATGATATGCATACAGGTTAGTGGCGGTTGCCCACTGATGAATGTAAACACTTCAAAGCAGAAGTACTAAAAGAATCAGTTAACTGGATATATTGAACTCAAAGTAGAATGTAGCACAGCAGATAGAAGAGGCACAATTACCACAACCTGCCTGAAGTACATATGTTGACAACTCACCGAGTTCACAGAAAAACTAATATGGCAAGTCAAAACATCAAAGTCTTCAGCATTGTGTTACTTCTGCTTTTGGAAACTTTGAGGACTGTCAGCATAAAACTATCAGCATTTTTCTTAAGCAACCACTAATAATTAAGTATAATGAAATACTAATGGTTTTGAAATGAATGAAAATGGAAGTACCAGATTAAAGGGTCTGATGATTTGAGAAAACTTAGCTATGGTGCAGTAGGCAATATTGCAGTATGGTAAATATCTAAAATCATGTTGGATACTCTTTCTAATTTCAAATGCTTAGGGCACATGGATGAAAAACACCTAGCTAGACATTTGTTTATAATGCCAGTCAGAAAGGTTCAAATTATTTCACTCAGCATTGTTGCTAAAAGGGCTCAGGATGAAAGGAAAAATCCACATATTGCCTGATAAAACTGGATGCATTCTGGAATGAAGTTACATTTTGGGGAAACGAACAGGATAAAGGAATAGATAGGTAGCCGTGTTGGTCTTCGTATCTGACGAAGTGTGCATGCACACGAAAGCTCATACCAAGAACTAACTTAGTTGGTCTTTAAGGTGCTACTGGAAAGAAAAAAATTTTTTTTTAGGATAAAGGAATGTAAACCATCCATCTAGAGATGAGAGCAAATATCTTTTTAAAAAAACAAACAAAACCAAAAACCCAGCCACACTCATGCTCACTTTGTTGCTTTCATCCTTCTGGCTTTCTTTTCAAAACCGGTTCACTATAAGCATTAATCAAAGGAAGAATTAAGGTGGCGGACTGTGGATTCTGCATTGCAACCTTTCAAAATGTCAGGGTGTTTAGATCCATTTCAAATAATCAACTTATAATTTCTGTTCTTAAATCATTGCGATATTTTCCCTTTCTGAAGTAATCATGCAAACGACTTTAAAAGGCGTCGACTACAATTGTTTAGCAGCTGGTATGGTGTTTGTTTTAACTAGACAGACATGCAAACGACAATGGGCAACTTCACGTCTGTGTTTAAGAGGTCACTGGTTCACTACCACAAGGGTCACAACAGAACAACCACACATAGACCTCTGTTCTCAGAAGCTTTAAACATTAAGCTAGTGCGAGTTGAGAGGCAGGGGGAACTGCCTGGAAAAGGAGGGTTTCCAAGCAACCTTGCAGAGTTAAGCAGCCTCAAGAGGCTTGAAAAATAGCTAACACTGGCAGAGCTCCATTAAAGGAAAACTGTGCTAACACCATTGAAGGCAGTGGCTAAAATACGGGATGCATAAAATAGGATCAGAAATGAAAGACAAATGAGCTTAGACATACAGAGACTTCATAATTTGGCGGTGCCATTTTAAACTGTTGTTCCACAAATGTAATGCAGTATATGTAAGATGCCAGAACAGGTATAGAGCTTTTTGTTTTCTGGAAATGGCTTATTCTTCTGCATAAACTATTACTTGCTTTACCAGTTGACTTTTCATTAAAAAAAATTAGCAATATGCCAATGCAACACATTATTTTTTTTTAAACAATGTGGATATAATTTGCAAAAAAAAGCAGGGGTGTGTGACTTTCAATTTAGTTCAATGTCTACCTAACCTACGAAAGTTATTTCAAGAAGATAAACAACAAGTTTGTCTGGTATATCACAAGCGGTCAATAATATACTCTGAAATACATATCAGAAACAACACTGTGGCAGATGAGATAGATTACTACGCTGAGGAAGAATCACAGGACAAAACCAAACAATTTTCTATCAAGTGTACAGCGAAGGAAGTCTGAACTGCTGAATCCTTCTGAACGGCTGACTTCTATCTGTAAGAGTAGAAAATTTGCTCTAAGCTAACTAATTTGGACTTTTACTCTTGTGTTTTCTGTGCACGAATGTGATCCATGTCTGTGTACACCAACTTGTTTATTCCACTTTAACAGTGTTATTTTTACTTCTTATAAATTTGCAAATAAGCAAATAAAGTTCTTGATATACAAGACTGAGTGTACACAGGGAACTTAGATCAAAGGGGGGAATCAATTGATGCTTGAAATGAAGAGCAAAATATCTCTGTAATTAATAAGAATAAGAATAATTAAAATAAGAATTATTGAAAGCATTACATTTGATAGCCACACATGAAAAATTGTATAGTGTACTATTAAAAAAAATTGAAATAATACGTCACACGTAATACATCCAGCAAAATCAAAGATGGCAATTTATAAGGTTTAGTCCTTTCTTGTAAGGACAATAATTTCCCAGTGCCTTCATAGCATGCCTTCTCAGATAGACAAAAAAACAAGAGAACTGGTGGGAGCTGCAAAGTAATAATTAAATACATCAGAGCTTTCCCGTCATCTCCCCTTATGGAACAAAACCAGACTTTCTGTCATGCTCTGATAAACAGAGAAAACACTGAAAGTCACAAAATTACTCCAGTCAATTCCTGTGTAGTAAAAGCAATCTATAGATAACATAGATCAATTTACAGGCTAGGGCTGAAGCATTGTCTGTTTACCAGCAGAGACGGTGTTAAACAGTATGATTTAAATATTTATTCATCCAGAATAAAAGCATTACTTTGAAGACATGTATAACACTGATAATTGTGTACCTGTTGCCATATGGCTTTTGAATGGCTCAATCTTGGAATCTAAGACACAGACTATCCCCTTACATGAACATGAAAGCTACGTTATCTAAGAATTTGTTTTAGCATGTAACAAAATTCTATATCTCCCAATGCCTGGTGAGACTTTTAAATTTTCCCATCACACTAATTTCTGAGGATTCATCAACGAGGAACAATTTCAGTTTAATCAGAGAAGAATAACAGGGAATTCTGATCCAATAGGCCCAAAATAAAAGGTGTTGATGTTTACTCTCTTATCACATTGGAGCAGATGGTGCTGACGCATAATTACATTTAGTCAACCTGTTTGAGGTCTGAGGAGCTCCCATAGTTTCTTCCATTCTTCAACTACTGCGGTTGTTTGCAAACCAGATTTAAGAGTAAGGACATTTGCATCACGCTGTGCTCATTCAGCCAAAAGGCAGTAGACAAGCTAAAATTAATGAGTTGGAAGGCATGTAAATCATTTCATTTGAATAATGTGTTTAGCCTGCCCTCCTCACAAATCAATTTTCTTTAGCGTTAGACACAACTCATATTACCATGTATTTTCACAAATCCACATGGCAATTGATTTTTATCCTGCACCCATGGTCACCTTAAATCGGTCAGGAACTCAGCTTAGACTGTCAGGTTGTGTCAGGAGTTTACAGTGACTGCTCACCAGAGTGCTCTTAATCCTCCAAGGTTTACTCAAATGTCACAACCATCTGGAGCAAAGGGAGGATCCCCACTGGGTTCCACTGACCAGTTTTCTTTCTGAAGTGAAAGAAGACAATAGAAAGTAAAGCACTAGCCAAAGGCTGTTATTTGCTCTCTCCAAGCAAAGCAAAAAGTCGGGCAAAAGGAAGAGCAAGTTATCATATAATGAACGAAATATACTAACACCTTCCCTAGGAACAGTGGGGGTCTCAAGATTGTTGTGACAATATTGAGTAGATTTAGGATAGGATATTGATCATGATTAAGAAATTCCCTTTTATTTAAGCCTTAGGTTTAAAAGTTGCTTGCGAAAGGAGGGGAGCTAATGGTTCAGCAGGGGAGACAGACTGAGAGCTACAATTCCTCTCCAATGGCTCAACGCTGCTGATTGTGAGGTACTGACCAAGGGGGGAAGGAAATTAGGGAACCCCAGCCTCAGGTTTATCTTACCACAGACTGTTAAGCTTTTTATTTATTTTTTAACATAGTTTGCAGGTCAGTGTGGATGAGCAAAAGAGAAAAGGCTTGTTTCGGTTTTAATATGCACAGAAGTTCTTACCAACAGACTGTGGCACCCCCACAACTATTAGTTAGCTGTGACAGCAACAGTCAAGAGTTTGTATTCCCCCCCACCCATGAAAGTTGACCTAAATTTCTATCTGTAAATTACATGAGTGTGTGCAATTTTTTATGCAAATCAGTGACATGGCCATGTGTTCTGCATCTTTCACATACCTAGCAATACCGCTGTTGCTGGAGAATACAGTGATACCTCGGGTTACAGACGCTTCAGGTTACAGACTCTGCTAACCCAGAAATAGTACCTTGGGTTAAGAACTTTGCTTCAGGATGAGAACAGAAATTGTGCTCCGGCGGCGCAGGAGCAGCAGCAGGAGGCCCCATTAGCTAAAGTGGTGTTTCAGGTTAAGAACAGTTTCAGGTTAAGAACGGACCTCCAGAACAAATTAAGTTCTTAACCCGAGGTACCACTGTACACAGAAAAAACACAATTATAATGAAGCGATTAAAAAAATGGAATGGGGCCTGGGTCATCGCTGGTCTCTCATTCTACAAAAAGATGAAACTCATTTCCAGATACCCCAATTTGAATGTTGTTGGGGGGGGCTGTACAAACTAGCACCCCCTACCCCTTTACAGCTCCGCTTCTAAATACGTTTTTAATGGCCAAAAAAGTGTTTCCAGTTTTCCCAGGGAAATAAAATTTTAGAAATACTAAGAATGAACACATCTTTCAGTAGCATAACTGCTGAAATTGATTTTCTGGGAGCATGTCACAGGACGTTCTCGCTACCGTGGAAGCAAGGCATATGCTAATGGCAAAAGTAACTTTGATTGCTATTTTTATTACAGCAGGCATATCAGAAGTGCAAGTAGTTTTGCCTTTTAACTTAATTACTGTGTGGAATTACTTTGCCTTTGCCTTTTTTTCACAAAACACTTTAGGGATTTGAGAAACACCAGTAGCAGGTGCTAAGCTGTAACTTTCTGTCTGCCCCTCTGTGTTTCAGACAGCATAATATCAATTCTAAATTCAGCTGTTTTCTGCATTATTGGCTTTCCTTTGAAGAGTCTTAATTTGCAGTTTTGCTCTATGAGGTAATTCATAGTGAGAACTGGTAAGGGTTGACCAGTATTTCTTGCTGTTTGTAACTTCTTTGATTCATGAATAAAGAATCTCTCTTTGGAAGCCAATTATTACATGAGCCCCCTAGAACATTCAGGGTTTGTGATTCCTTCAAAAAGTCAGGTGTTTCAGTGTTGTTTTTATAATTTTTTTTTTAGATTTTCAAAAATTTTATTCCATGGTGCTTTTTATTTCTCCCCCTCTATCTCTAACACCATAACATCAATACTGCATTCTCTAATTCCTTCTGTTGCTCATTTTTCGAATGCTACACGTGAGTTCATCAAACTGTAATATTTCCTTAAATAGTCTATAAGTGCTTCAATTCTTGCACAAAGCAATCAACGTTAGATTCCCTTATTCTGGCTGTTAACTTTGCCAATTCAGCATAGTCCATCATCACCTTCATCCATTCTTCTTTTTTTGTGCATAAAGAATCCTAGCCACTGTTGTGACATACATAAACAACTTAATCATCTTTTTTGGAACTTCTGTCCCAATAACCCCTGAGAGAAAGGCTTCCGGGGTTTTTTTTGTATAATCACTTTAAACATCTTTTTTATTTCATCATATATCATTTCCCAGAATGCCCTCACTTTCCTACAGGTCCATCACATATTAAAGAAGGTTCATTGTCTTTTCAAAGCACAAAGGGACCCCTACTTAATCATGTATGCAGTAAGATGGACAGAAACCTCAGGTTAGTTGGGTGAATATTAGGGATGCCATCCAAATAAAAAAATCTGAGCCACATAATGAAATGAGCCACATCAATGTGCACTTAACATAGTTTTGAGGAACCAACTTTCTACTTTTTTGATGGTTTGTGTATGTATTGCAGTGGGTAACATCTAAGAAAATGGGAGAGTGTGGTGGGTGGTGCTTCTTCCAAGATGCTCCAAATCATCTACAGTTTTCAATAAGTACTTTTATTAAAAAATTTTCTACAAAATATTGTTGCGAAATCAGATAGGGATGCCTTTTTTATTCAGTTAAAAATATCATAAACTGACTGATCTAACCGATCAACTAAAGGCAAATATTTTATAAAGTTGGTGCTTCTGTATGTGTCATGCAAGTATACAGGGTGCAGTTCACTAAAAGACAAATTAAGAGCATGCACAAATCAGTACAAAAGAGAAGCGGCAGCAAAGGCATTTTGGATTCCCTAAAAGTGGTTTCCATATATCTCTTTAAGGAAAACTATATTAGAACTTCAACTCCTGTGGCTTACAAGTTACTTCTTACATTTAGCACTGGACAAGTTGGAAACAGGCCACTTGAAGGAATACTAATGTTGTGAAGTCTCCTGCAAGTCCAGGGAAATGAATTCCTTTGTAGTGGTTTTTTTTTCTAGGGTATTACCATTAGTATTGAAGGGTTAATGGCAAAGGCTGGTGATTGTTTAAAAATTCACATTACCAAAGTGGATTACATTGCATCTACTAAAGGGATCAACAATGTAAGCTTACACTAAGCCATTATGTCAGAAACAAAGCTCTCATTTTAAGCCTCTGGAAACAAGCATAAAATGAACAAAAGAAAAAATGATTCTGATGCAAGAAGAAGGCAAACAACTACATGCTTTTCATACAGACTCACATTTCCACAGTTATGCATTATGCATGCAAATGGAAGTCTGTTCCAAAAGGCTCATCATGAACTTCTGACAATATATGCAAGCTACAAAACTGGACAAAGGTAATTATGGGACACTGAAAACCATGAAGAGAGTCTTGTCTTCTTAATTGTTCTAGACAGAAACAATAAATTTATGAATCATTATTTAGCATAGAAAGTTTAAAATGACTGACTGTAGGTGTATAAAGACAACCTACAAAAGCCACATTGAAGGACTCAATATCTGCTTATTTTAGTGATAATGAGGAGCGCGTCCTCATTAGGGGAAGTTTTCTCTAGACTGTTCCCAGTGCTGTTTTTCTAGAAAAAGAGGTGCTGGAACTCACTATGAACGCCTCCCTTGTTCTCTTATAATGGCAATGGCGCCCACCTGAGAGGTGCCAGAACTGAGTTGTGGTGAGTTCTGGCTGAAAAAATGCCTCTCTGTTGCACCTCTAAGTGTAGATGAGAGAGCAACATGTTTCAAATGTTTCCCCAGCACAAAATGACCCCTGTGTTTCCCACCCAGTTCTTTGGCTAAGTTGGCTTTTTTCTTAATGGAACATAAAATGTGCCTTGAACATTTGCACACTTGTATCTAATTCATTATGTAAAACATAATGATTGCAAATAAGGCAATCGCTTGCTTTATTTGTTCATTTATTTTAAAATGACAATATGATGCCCATGGGCACATGTACATGAGTAGAAGCCTTTGCTGGAACCTGCAGGGTCCCCACCACTACTGAAATTAGGTTTGAAATAAGAATTATATTGTAGGGAATAGAATAGGTTGTGCTTTGTCTGTGGTGCCTATGATAGTTTATCTGGTTTAAACATGTGCCTATGAGCCTTTAAAAGTTGGTGACCCCTGCTTTAGACAATTCATAGTCATGACTATTTCTTGAGGAACTTTGTATTTGAGAGAGACATTCAAAAGGACATGCCCCTCGTTTTAGTGTGCCCACTACTACAGAAATGCTACAAAGCAGCAATCAAAATGTGCAAAGTTCAAAAGGAGAAACATAGATAGGAGAGGGGAGACAGTGTCTATTAATTAAAACAGCCATCACCATCACTGGCACCATGTTTAATAAAAATTGGACGGTAGCTATTTTACTTATATGGCAACTTCAGCACTATATCACAGCACAGAGTCAGACAACAGCAAGACTATATAACCTGTCAATCTAGCCAGCTTTTGTTCAAACGACTCCTGCATTCAAAGGTTGTTTTGCCAACTGCAACAATGAAGATTTTTTTAAAGCACATTTAAAAAGAAACACTCTAAAAAAACTCAAAATGTAAATCCATTTACCAAAGATTCACTGAGCAAGGAATTTGTGGAACTTAAAACTAACTTGTTTAAAAACTACTCATGTAAACCAAATAAACTACCACCTGTGGTGAGGCATGATTAAAAGTATCAATTCATAAAACACACAAAAAATTCATTGGGTTATCTTGATTTCCTCCGATTGCTGCAAGTACTTTGTTATTTCCCTTTCATAGCCCACTGCATTAAAGCTTCATAATAAAGAGCCAGAGAATTACAAACCTGGATGCCAGGAGAGAGGATAAAAACAGTACAATGTCTTATGAATGAAACCTCTCCTATTCCAAACAAGGTGAAATTGCTTTGTTACATGAAAAGTATTTGACACTGCGTGATACAGCCTGCCAACTGAAAGCAGGCAGGCAAACACTTGAGAGACTGTTCAGAAAACATTTTTCTCTAACATTCTGTAAAGGTAAAGGCAAAGGCAAAGGGACCCCTGACCATTAGGTCCAGTCGTGACCGACTCTAGGGTTGTGGCGCTCATCTCGCTTTATTGGCTGAGGGAGCCGGCGTACAGCTTCCGGGTCATGTGGCCAGCATGACTAAGCCGCTTCTGGTGAACCAGAGTAGTGCATGGAAATGCCGTTTACCTTCCTGCCGGAGCGGTACCTATTTATCTACTTGCACTTTGACGTGCTTTTGAACTGCTAGGTTGGCAGGAGCAGGGACCGAGCAACGAGAGCTCACCCCGTCGCGGGGATTCGAACCGCCGACCTCCTGATCGACAAGTCCTAGGCTCTATGGTTTAACCCACAGTGTCACCTGCGTCCCAACATTCTGTATCTAAGTGATATTTACAATCTTATCCCAAATTTGCATCAGAAGTCTTAACATTGTCCATGAATGGTCAAAGCTTTTTGAATTCTGCCATTTAAGTTCCACATGCAATCAGAAATATAATCTGTTCTGTTCTTGGAAAGGAATGCCCACAGCAAAATGCCTAAAAGGAATGCCATAGAAAAGCAGAAACACCACCTGGAAGTACTTCATGCAACAAGATTTACATTTATACCTGTTAGTACCACACGCGTTAATACCAGGCCTGCTGAGTGCATAGGAACCAAAGTTTTAAAATACCAAATGAAAAGATTATAGTACAGTGGTGCCTCGCAAGACGAAATTAATTCGTTCCGTGAATTTTTTCATCTAGCGAATTTTTCGTCTTGCGAAGCACGAAATCCCATAGGAATGCATTGAAAATCAATTAATGCGTTCCTATGGTCAAAAAAAGTCCAAACAAAGCCAAATTTGGTACAACAAGAGTTTATTAAGTGCTCTTTAAAGTCACACATACTGTAAAGAGCATTTCAAAATTCAAACCCAGAATTTTTTTAAAAAAACAGCAGAGTGGCCCAATGGTCACAGAAAATCATAAAAATGCAGGAAAAAACACACAAGCTTCCAGATTCTTGCAAACCCCTCCCCAACACCAAGTCCTTGAATTCCAAACACCCCAACCCAAAATCCAACCCCCCCAAAAAGTTGTAAAAGCTTAACTTACCAAATGGCTGCAAAAGAAGTTTTGGAAAAGCTTCAAAAATCACGAAAGTCTTTAAAAACCTCAAAAAAGGCTACTATGTACACTGCGTTCTATGAGTTGCTCCTCGAAGTCAAGTCGCAACTGTATTAACGGTGTTAAGAAAAAGGAAACAAACTTGCAAGACATTTTCGTCTTGCGAAGCAAGCCCATAGGGAAATTCGTCTTGCGAAGCAGCTCAAAAAACGGAAAACCCTTTCGTCTAGCGAGTTTTCCGTCTTGCGAGGCATTCGTCTTGTGGGGCACCACTGTAATGTCCCCCCTCATGCCACAATGATTCAAGCTATGGTCCAGGGACTACTCCTCAAGCATTGTGGCAATATGCTGCTGTTGCCTGCTGCCATAATGGCTATTTCTGAAATACCCATCACCAGCATCCACACAGCCGGGAAGAGTTCATAAAGAACTAATATGAGAACTTGTGTGAGAGATTTAAGAAAAAGAACAAACATGAACATCAAGCTTTCTGAAGATCCTTGCAAATCTACAGCTTGTTTCTCTATTTTACCCTTTTAAAAAACAGTTGCATGGAGGTATTTATGAGACCGATTTGGCAACTTATTATTGCAAGAATGGGTAATATGGAGGACAGATTCTTAAGTTCCAGAGAAGATCTAATTTGCTTGTCTTAAGTCCACATACTGTAAACAGCTCCCTTGAGGCTGTTTTTATGTTGCGGAATATATTTGCCTAAAATGCCAATGACAATATTCAATTTTTTTCTCTACAAAGATGATACTTTGCCTAGATAGCTGATCCAGCCTCTACCTGACCCTACTGTACAACTGGAGTATTGAAATGTTTATTAAGATATCTTTGTTTATGGCAACTACCATAGCTATGAAACAAAATCCATTCTGTCTCTTGCCCTTCTTCCTTTTTGTTGCTGATGCATATATTATTGTTCTTGGGCAGCTCTATAAATTTCTTTTCTTATGCTGGTGTATCTCCATCCAGATTTATTTTGTAAATGTTGGGGAAAGCAACTCAGCCATTTTTATCATGCACCATCACACCTCAGTTATATGCCCTGCAGACATCAGGCTATTGACACTGAAAAGGATCTTGCAGACAAGTCATTTGGGCATGATTTGACTGATAAATTTTACAACTTACACTCAGCCATTCCCAGGTTACACAAATGTGCATTTGCAGCTACTTCACTTTGTATGTTTAAAATTTTGAGTAAAGGTAAAGGTAAAGGTACCCCTGCCCGTACGGGCCAGTCGTGTCCGACTCTGGGGTTGCGCGCCCATCTCGCTTAAGAGGCCGGGGGCCAGCGCTGTCCGAAGACACTTCTGGGTCACGTGGCCAGCGTGACAAGCTGCATCTGGCGAGCCAGCGCAGCACACGGAAACGCCGTTTACCTTCCCGCTAGTAAGAGGTCCCTATTTATCTACTTGCACTTAAGAGTGCTTTCGAACTGCTAGGTTGGCAGGAGCAGGGACCGAGCAACGGGAGCGCACCCCGCCGTGGGGATTCAAACCGGCGACCTGACGATCGGCAAGTCCTAGGCGCTGAGGTTTTACCCACAGCGCCACGTGCGTCCCAAAATTTTTTTGAGTGGGGGGTGGATATAATGTTAAAAGCAATCTGTAGTGGTAATTTAATAATCATAATGATGGCTGTCATTAAAAGAGCATATATGTTTCATGAGAAATAATGTAAGAAGCAATGAATGAGAAACGTCAGCTTTGAAGATTGAGATTGTATCCAACGTTAGTCCTATTCAGAGAAGACCCACTGGAATTAATGACTCTAAAGCAGGCATAGGCAAACTCTGGTCCTACAGATGTTTGGGGTCTACAATTCCCATCATCCCTAGCTAACAGGACTAGTGGTCAGGGATGATGGGAATTGTAGTCCCAAACATCTGGAGGGCTTGAGTTTGCCTATGCCTGGTCTAAAGTTAGTTTATCGTTAACTACAATGAGCCTACACTGGGTAGAGCTAGCATTGGATACAAGCCGTAATTGCTGTCATATTCAACTAGGTCTTTAATATCCTATTCATTAATAACTTACTTTTGGTATTATTTTTAAATTGTGTATTTCTCCAAAGAGACTCAAAGAAGCTAACAGAGAGTAATAAAGACTGAATAAAACATAGTGCCTATAACAAACCTAATATACACTTGAATTACTATCTTAATATCAGCCTGCTTTAACAAATTCCACTAATAGAAATGAGCCAGAAAAATGATTAATAAAAGACCTCTTTTAAAAATGTCTTCACCAACCACCTGAAGCAGTATTGTTTTGACAAGACAATTTCATAGGGGAGGTCTAGGTACCACAGCACAAAAGATGACTATCCATAGATGACAGCAGACTCATCTTCAGACGTTCACCAATTTGAAACAGAATCCCAGAGCATGATCAGAGCATGCGGTCCACTCCACATGAAAAAAAAAACCCATTCCTTAAGGAACTGAGGTCACACATCATTCGAAGATTAAAATGTTAAGGCTATCATTATGAATTAATCCGAGAAGCTAAATTTCTAGCCAGTGCATAGCATAAGGAATTGATGGGATTTAAAAACATATATAATGGTTTGCCTATTACCTGCAGCAATCTGGCTGCAGAATTTGCACTAACAGATGTTTCTGAGTGCTTTTCAAGGGCAGCCCCATTTAGAGCACATAATAGTAGTCTAATTTTCATGTCACTATAGCAGGAATAACTGTGTAGAGTGTTCACTTTGTCAGGAAGGACCACAGCCAGTATACCAGTCAAAAGCTGGCAAAACACACCCTATATGCAGCATGAAACCAAGAACAGCAAACAGTTCCTGTGTCCAAACCCAGACAAAACCCAGAATGAAGGGGAATCTAGATAACCAGTTTTGCTCAAAGACCTCTGGAGCTGCATTGCCAATAAAACACAGTACACCTCCTCTAAAAACTTTTATGATAAACTAGGAGTCCAAGTCAGAGCAAAACCACGAAGTGCTTGGCAAATAAGTGACAGCAGGCTTCCAAAAAGCAGAGACATCACCTTGCCGACAAAGGTCCATATAGTTAAAGCTATGGTTTTCCCAGTAGTGATGTATGGAAGTGAGAGCTGGACCATAAAGAAGGCTGGTTGCCAAAGAATCGGTGCTTTTGAATTATGGTGCTGGAGGAGACTCTTGAGAGTCCCATGGACTGCAAGAAGATCAAACCTATCCATTCTGAAGGAAATCAGCCCTGAGTGCTCATTGGAAGGACAGATCCTGAAGCCACCTCATGAGAAAAGAAGACTCCCTGGAAAAGACCATGGTGTTGGGAAATGTGAGGGCACAAGGAGAAGGGGATGATGGAGGACGAGATGGTTGGACAGTGTTATCGAAGCTACCAACATGAGTTTGACCAAACTGCGGGAGGCAGTGGAAGTCAGGAGTGCCTGGCGTGCTCTGGTCCATGGGGTCATGAAGAGTCGGACACGACTAAACAACAACAGGCTTCCATGGTCTCATGCAACTTATTGTAAGAACCAACTCCACTAGATAGCACTGAGCAGATTCAGTGACTGCATATGAGCAAGTCTTCTTTCTTACTATCACTGCCACAGAACAGGCTCGATTATGAGTTCTAAGCTATATGCAGTTAGACTTAATTCAAGTCTGCCTCCACTGTGGCTCCTGCCACTTCCCCACTTATGTGATTGTCCCAAGCAATAGGCAATGATAACCCCATTCCCCCATTCTCTGGGTCTGAGCTGCTTCACCACCAAGTAACCTGGCAGACAAGGCTGAGGAAAACACCATCACACTCATCTACTCAGGTCTCTGTGATGTAAGCCATTGGATAATGTCAGTGGAAGGAATATATGATTGGCATTAAAAGCAGAATATTCAGACCCAATGAGGAACTGACCTAACATCTTCCAACTATTTCTTCACATTAAATTTGACAAAACTAATTAAAAACTGTATTAGCCTGGATTTGCTACGCAGAAAGAATATTATTTTGTACTCATATACTTAACTTGTTTTAAACTTATCCCAGGACTAAATATCAAAGGTAAGAAATTCTGAACTACCCATAGAAAACATAGACTTTGTACATTAAGCTCTGAGAGACCTATTCTTCTCAATATTTCATTATGTTTAGATGGTAAATCAGCAGGAACTGTTTTCCACAGTCATCCACAAGATGGAGCCTTCCCTTGAGACCAATTTTTGAATTCATTAATCTACACACTGGATTGTTATGCTGAGAGAGAAAAATGCATGAAAATCTCACACAGAAATCATGCAAACTACCGTTCAGAAAGAGAGATTAATAAACACATGTTTGAAAAAGTAAATCCATCTTAACTACTGCTTTTATAATATAGGTGCATTATCAGGAGTAAATCTGAAAATGGAATTTCTGAATGGGAATATACACAGGAGTGCATGTCAAGAAGTTGCAGAACTGCTTCCAGATTCTTTGACCCCACTGCCACCCTCCAAATAAACCCTATTCCCATTCCACCATTTCATTCAGTCATCTTAACGCTGGCTCTAAGACAGCTCTAATGTCATTAACTAGTAAAATGGAAATCTGCTCTCAAAGTACTTCCAGCTTTGACATGTTACGGTTAAGCAAGGCTTTTAAATACAGTCTACGCCTGTTTGAGTTCCACATGTAACTAGACGGAATGAATCACACAACAGCCCCAAACTCTGTATTAGCAGCCCAGAGTTTCAACAATGATTACCGTATTCTTCCGTCTATAAGACGCCCCCCATGTATAAGACGCCCCTATTTTGGGGGACTCGGATTTAAGAAAATGGGGGGAGATGGCCCCGTGTATAAGATGCCCCCTAATTTTTGACATTATTTTGTAGGGGAGGGGAACAGTCTTATACACAGAAAAATACGGTATCTTTATTCTCTTTAGGCTATAACACTAAAGTACAGTGGTACCTCGGAAGTCGAACAGAATCCATTCTAGAAGTCCATTCGACTTCTAAAACATCCAGAAGCCGCATTGGATGTTCAGGTTCTGAAGGAGAATTCAGGAATGAGAATATCACTTCCGAACTGTTCACAATGGCCTGCTTCAAATATAACGCTAAACCAAAATATTTTTGGGAAGACTGAAAAATAAGCAATATTTATTTTATTTAGTGCCTTTTACAGATTGAAAGTCACTGTGTTGCCTTAGGAACAAAATAGCTTATTGTGTATAACTTGCTTTGTCATAAAAAAATTATAATACAATTTTAACATTTCATATATTAAAGGTTCAGTTTATTCAGACAATTACTACAAACTGAATTTACATTTTAATTTTATCTTGTTACAAACAGAGCTGCAAGCTTCTATACTGTAGGGTTTCAAGCACCTATTTCATTTTGCCAGTTAATAATAATAATAATAATAATAATAATAATAATAATAATTTATTATTTGTACCCCGCCCATCTGGCTGGGCTTCCCCAGCCACTCTGGGCGGCTTCCAAAAAATATTAAAATCCTCTAATACATCAAACATTAAAAGCTTCTCTAAATAGGGCTGCCTTCAGATGTCTTCTAAAAGTCTGATAGTTGTTGTTCTCTTTGACATCTGGTGGGAGGGCGTTCCACAGGGAGGGCGCCACTACCGAGAATGCCCTCTGCCTGGTTCCCTGTAACTTGGCTTCTCGCAGTGAGGGAACCGCCAGAAGGCCCTCAGCGCTGGATCTCAGTGTCCGGGCAGAACGATGGGGGTGGAGACGCTTCTTTAGGTATACTGGGCCGAGGCCATTTAGGGCTTTAAAGGTCAGCACCAACACTTTGAATTGTGCTCGGAAACGTACTGGGAGCCAATGTAGGTTTTTTAAGACCGGTGTTATGTGGTCTCGGCGGCCGGTCCCAGTCACCAGTCTAGCTGCCGCGTTCTGGATTAGTTGTAGTTTCCGGGTCACCTTCAAAGGTAGCCCCACGTAGAGCGCATTGCAGTAATCCAAGCGGGAGATAACCAGAGCATGCACCACTCTGGCAAGACAGTCCGCAGGCAGATAGGGTCTCAGCCTGCGTACCAGATGGAGCTGGTAAACAGCTGCCCTGGACACAGATTTAACCTGTGCCTCCATGGACAGCTGCGAGTCCAAAATGACTCCCAGGCTGCGCACCTGGTCCTTCAGGGGCACAGTTACCCCATTCAGGACCAGGGAATCCTCCACACCTGCCCGCCTCCTGTCCCCCAAGAACAGTACTTCTGTCTTGTCAGGATTCAACCTCAATCTGTTAGCTGCCATCCAACCTCCAACCGCCTCCAGGCACTCACACAGGACCTTCACCGTCTTCACTGGTTCTGATTTGAAAGAGAGGTAGAGCTGGGTATCATCCGCATACTGATGAACACCCAGCCCAAACCCCCTGATGATCTCTCCCAGCGGCTGCATATAGATGTTGAAAAGCATGGGGGAGAGGACAGAACCCTGAGGCACCCCACAAGTGAGAGCCCAGGGGTCTGAACACTCATCCCCCCCCCACCACTTTCTGAACACGGCCCAGGAGAAAGGAGCAGAACCACTGTATGACAGTGCCCCCAGCTCCCAGCCCCTCAAGACGGTCCAGAAGGATGTTATGGTCGATGGTATCAAATGCCACTGAGAGATCCAGCAGAACTAGGAAACAGCTCTCACCTTTGTCCCTAGCCCGCCGGAGATCATCAACCAGTGCAACCAAGGCAGTTTCAGTCCCATGATGAGGCCTGAATCCTGACTGGAAGGGATCCAAATGGTCCGCTTCTTCCAGGCGTGCCTGGAATTGTTCAGCAACCACTCGCTCAATCACCTTGCCCAAGAATGGAAGATTTGAGACTGGGCGATAGCTGGCCATTGTGGCCGCATCTAAAGATGGTTTTTTAAGAAGCGGTTTAATAACCGCCTCTTTCAGCGGGTCTGGGAAGGCTCCCTCACGGAGGGAAGCATTCACCACTCCACGAAGCCCATTGCCCAGCCCTTCCCGGCTAGCTTTTATGAGCCAGGATGGGCAAGGATCAAGGAGACAGGTGGTTGGTTTCACTCGTCCAAGCAGCCTGTCCACATCCTCGGAGGTAACAGATTGGAACTGATCCCACGCAATTTGACTAGACAGGACTCTGGCTCGCCTCGGCCCTGCTCCCACGGTGGCATCTACCTCTTCCCGAATCTGAGCGACTTTATCTGCAAAAAACTTTGCAAAATCATTGCAGGAGATCATGTGGCCCGTACTGGACCCCGATGTAGCAGGTGGTTCCGCTAGATTGCGAACCACCTGAAAAAGTCTCATGCTGCTGTTTTCTGCAGATGCAATAGAGGCGGTGAAGAAAGTCTTCTTCGCCGTCGCTACCGCCACTTGGTAGGCTCGACATTGAGCTCTAACCCGTGTCCGGTCAGCTTCAGAATGGGTCATCCGCCACCAGCGCTCTAGCCGTCTCAACGATTGTTTCATTGCCCTCAGATCCGTGGAAAACCACGGGGCTGTTCGGACTCCATGCAATCGGAGAGGGCGCTTCGGAGCCAAACAGTTAATCGCCCTGGTTAACTCCACATTCCAGCGGGCCACCAGGGAATCAGCTGAAAGGCCATCAACATGGGATAAAACATCCCCTACCACTCTCTGGAAACCATTTGGATCCATTAAGTGGCGGGGGCCGACCATCTGAATTGGTCCCACCTCCCTGCAGAGGGGAAGGGTCACGGAGAAGTCCAGTTGCACCAGGAAGTGATCTGACCATGGCACTTCTTTTGTTTCGCTTTTACTTAGTGTCAGATCACCAACATCCATAGAGGTAAACACCAGTTTCTGAGGAGCAGGCAATTAAAACAAAAACAGAAAGAACCATCAATATTGTAGTAAAACAAAGAGAATCAGTATGTATTCTGGAAACTATTTTACCTCCTCCAGTCCTCTACAATGTCATGTCGACATAAAGCACTCATTTTCCATAAAAAGACTTGGCAAAGGTACAGTGGAGGCACTGAGTTCTCTGACACCTGGGTAAAAAGGTAAAGGACCCCTGGCCACAGCTTTCCGGGTCATGTGGTCAGCAGGACTAAACTGCTTCTGGCACAACAGAACACTGTGATGGAAGCCAGAGCGCACGGAAACACCATTTCCCTTCCTGCCGCAGCAGTACCTATTTATCTACTTGCACTGGCGTGCTTTCGAACTGCTAGGTTGGCAGGAGCTGGGACAGAGTGACGGGAGCTCACCCCGTCGTGGGGATTCAAACTGCCGACCTTCCGATCGGCAAGCCCAAGAGGTTCAGTGGTTTAGACCACAGCGCCACCTGCATACCCACCTGGATATGCTTTGTTGTGCCTGTGTTGTCTAAGTGAAATTCTCCTGCTGCCTCTTCATACCGTATACTATTATCAACATTAACCATGTCTACTCAGAAGAAAACTCAATAGGACCTACTGTCAGGAAAGTGTCTGTTGGATTGCAGCCTTCCAGAGGAACCCAAAGAAGGATTTTGTAGAGGCAGCTCTAGGCTGGTGCATCAGAGGGACCCATGGATTTTGCTCCTCAGGGAATATTCTGGCGCCCTGACCCCAACCCCAATCCCCAGATGCCCCATTCTGGAGCTTTCCACTATTGGCAGCTTATTGACCACTTCACAGCTGTCAACATTCCCTTTTTTTGCAGGAAATTCCCTTGTTCCAGCGCCGTTTCCCGCTGCTTCCTGCTACTATCCCGGATTGTTAGATATCCCGTAGACTCTCCCGGGACAGGTGAGGTTGCTGATCCCTTATTTTCTAGGCTGCTGATCCCTTATTTTCAAATCTGAAAGTTGACAGCTATGGATCACTTGCACAGAGATCGGGCTTCTGCCACATGCCAGGCCTGTCCCAGACAGTGGCACTCCTCTTCACTGGCAGTCAAATGAGTGCTAAAGGGTGATAAGGAGACTGTGGAGAAGCTGGATGAATTATTTGCATCTATCTTTCATGATGGAAGACATAGGGTAGATCGCAGTGCCTGAACTAACCTTTGCAGGAAAAATGGGGAGCTAAGGCTGATAGCGGTAGAGAAAGATAAAGTTCTAGGACTAATAGAGACTAAAGAAGAAGAAGAAAAACCCTGAGAAACTGCCAGGCCCAGATAGCATCCACCCTAGGATTAAATGTGAAATCTCTTGCTATTCTAACAGAAATTTGTAACTTTCCCCTTGGATCAGCCTCCACACCTCAGGACTGGAATGGAGCCAACGTTTCACCAATTTTCAAAAAGGGATCCAGGGGAGATCCTGTAAATGGCAGGCCGGTTGGCTTAATGTCCGTCCTTGGAAAATTGGTGGAAAGTATTATTAAATATGAAATAACCAAGCACATAAAACAAGCAGAAGTCAGCATAGCTTCTGATAAGGAAAGTCCTTTCTCACAAACCTATTAGAATTATTTGAGAGTGTCAGAAGTATATATATATATATATATATATATATAATCTAATTGATGCAACATATTTGGACTTTCAAAAAGCTTTTGATAAAGTAGCTCACCAAAGACTCCTGAGTAAGCTTAGCAGTCAAGGAATAAAAGGAGAGGTCTTCTTGTGGATGAGTAATTGGTTAAGTAGAGTAGGAATGAATGGACAGCGCTCCAAATGGAACAAACTAGAAAGTGGAGTCCCTCAAAGATCATTACTGGGACCTATGCTTTTAAACTTGTTTATAAACGATCTAGCATTAGGAGTGAGGAGGTCAAGCTGGCTGCTGATACTAAATTGTTCAGAGATGTTAAAAACAAAGAGACTGCAAAACACTCCAAAATGCAACGCTCCAAACTGAGTCAATGGGCAGTAAAATGTCAAATGTAATTCCATGTAAATAAGTGTAAAGTGATACAGGTTGGGGCAAAAATGTGACAGACCAGAAATGAGAAAGTAACTTTTGTGATACAAAGCTCACTAAATCTTATTATTGTAACACTAAACTATAGTTTAGTATTGAATTCAACCATAGAACTGAAAAGCTAAAAGACGACCACAGTTTCAAGAAAGAAGTGATTTTCAATTGCCTCATTCCCTAAACTCTGTGGCAGTCAGATCAAGATTTTCATTCAAGTTATAGGATGATTGAGGATTATACTGACATTCAATAGTGCATAACTGACTTTAAGGCACCCTAGCCATGTTTCTGATAGTCTTCAGTTTCTTTCATCATTTTTCACTTGTTACTTTCCCTGATCATGTCTTACAAGACCTAAAACCACATACACCTTCTACCGTAGAACAGCTTAGAACAACAAAAATCTATGTTAATGTGAAGCACAATTAGCAAATGCAATATTGAAATGTGCGTCACCATTGTTCTCATCTCAGCCAGCAATTTCAAAATTTATAGGCTGCTGTTTTTGTCTAAGCAGGTGTTAATCAAAGAGCCAACGCACTAAATTTATGGCCCTAGCACTGCTGCTTCTGAAATTGATACCTATTTGGTCGCTTCAACAGACTGAAATCAATTTGCAAGTTCAATATTATTTAAAATGGTTTGTGGCCACTGTGAATATCCTTTGAATATTTCAGTAGGATTTTTGCCTTATTCAGCAGCATTCCAGTTCACCTCTAAAAATATTTTTTTCTAGAAAGCTAAGAATGACAAATACAAAACCTCTTAAGTTCTCTCCCTTCACTGTGATTGTAGCATAGAGCTTGGGTTGCTGCCATTATCATAACTCCCTCTGGACCAGTAACAGCAGACACTCATCAACATCAAGTCATTATTCCATTTTTCCCTTCATAGCACTGTGTATTAAGAAATTCCCCTGTGTTCAAATACCAACTAGGCTTTATTTCACAGTATCAATTATGCATAAAACATTAGAGTAAATAGTTATTTATATATTTCTCTTCCAGGCAGTAGCATCAGTCCCATACATCTTTTTACAGTTCACACTTGGTGAAATTAGCTGGCATTTTCGTGATTGAAGCACTGCTTATTTTCCATCTTCCATACAAAACATTAGCCACTGGATTACTAAAACATTCTACAGATCACACATTTTAAAAGTCTTTACAAAAGCCTGTGTTATCCAAATGTCAGCAAGCTGCAATGAAAACTGTCCAAATAGGATACAGCAGCATGAGCATGAGAATTTGGGCTTTACAATTCTTTCCTTACTTAAGCATGAAAATTCAAATTATTAGCAACTACATGGTTTAGGCCTATTGCATTCCTGAAATTTGTTTTAGTTTTTTGAATGGAACATTGGACTTTTAGGCACACATATACTCAGTGCTTTTTAAATTTATTTTTAGAGGGGGGAAAGGTGTCGGAACTCACCATGAAGTTGTACCACACTTTTAAAATATTGGGATGAGGTGCTAGTACTTTGTACCCTTTAAAGGTAAAGGGACCCCTGACCATTAGGTCCAGTCGTGATCGACTCTGGGGTTGTGGCGCTCACCTCGCTTTATTGGCTGAGGGAGCCGGCGTACAGCTTCCGAGTCATGTGGCCAGCATGACTAAGCCACTTCTGGAGAACCAGAGCAGAGCATGGAAACGCCGTTTACCTTCCCGCCAGAGCAGTACCTATTTATCTACTTGCACTTTGATGTGCTTTCGAACTGCTAGGTTGGCAGAAGCAGGGACCAAGCAACGGAAGCTCACCCCGTCGCGGGGATTTGAACCGCCGACCTTCTGATCGGCAAGTCCTAGGCTCTGTGATTTAACCCACAGTGTCACCCACGTCCCTTGTACCCTTTAGTACCCCCCCCAAAAAAGAACTGTGTATACTTTTGATATCTCCCCAGCTTACACTCAAGTAGGATGTTCCTTCTTCAGTTTCCTCCATTATACAGGAGTTGGGTGGGGTATCCTAAAATGAAGAGGTGCAAATGAAAAGAAAACATGGTGTCTGTAAGAACAAACACCAAAAACCTATATACAACTTCCCATTTCTGCTTCTGCTCAATTCAACTAGCTTATAACACATGGACAGTTCATGCACGATAAAGCTGTTGCTTGTTTTCACCAAACAATTCATCCTGTATACAGAATCTGGGTGATCGTTTGCACAATCATAAACTGTGGGGGGAAATGCAAACAAATGGCTGCTTTGTATTTTAGGTTGCATCCACATTCCGCCCAACTCACTCTGATGTTTCTCAGTGTAATCCCGCATGGAAGGAGGATTGCTTGGAGAAAACAAGCTGTTGAAATGTGAATCAGCCTTTGGTGTTTGTCTCATATTGTATTTTTATTCTCTTAAGTATTATATGTATCGCTTTAGAATTGAATCCTAAAATTTCTGGCTAGCATGTGAATTTCAGAAACACACAGAATCCTTCCCTCCTCCAAACTGCCATTTAATGCAAACTTAGAACTGGTGCTGTGGTCTAAACCACAGAGCCTAAGACTTGCCGATCAGAAAGTCGGCGGTTCGAATCCCCACGACGGGGTGAGCTGCCGTTGCTCGGTCCCAGCTCCTGCCAACCTAGCAGTTCGAAAGCACATCAAAGTGCAAGTAGATAAATAGGTACTGCTCTGGCAGGAAGATAAATGGAGTTTCCGTGTGCTGCTCTGGTTCACCAGAAGTGGCTAAGTCATGCTGGCCACATGACCTGGAAGCTGTCTGCGGACAAACGCCGGCTCCCTCGACCTATAGAGCGAGATGAGTGCTGCAACCCCAGAGTCGTCTGCAACTGGAGTCGTCCGCAATTTTTATCGGGGTCCATTTACCTTTAGGACCTTTAATAATTTTGTAACTTGAAACACCCCAGCAAAATTGTTTGCTCAGAAACACTTATACCAACACTGCTCAACATCTCTTTAAAAACATGCAATGTCAGAACACCACAAATTTTAAGGGTTGGAACATTCTGGTTTATAAAGTTTGGGAATTAGAAGTACAGTACGTAAGAAGGAGGGAACAAAAAAAAAGGTGCAGCTCAATTCTTGCTTGTAGTGGTCTAAATCAGGTAACTGTGAAACTGTGAAATTTGTTCACAAATGCTTTACTATGCCAGTTTGTGTGTGCACTATGCAGAAGGCATAGGAAAAATGTATATTAAAGTTCACTTTTATTACCAATAAGAATCCTTCCCAACGTAGCTAGAAAGTTGGGCCCTGTCATCAAAATGCTTGCAATATAAATATAAACAGAACAAAATATAAAATAATTAAAAACTGAGAAGAGAACAAAAATCATAAAAGTAAAGCTATGGCAACAGAATTATAATCTAATTTAAATAGGCGATCTTAATACTGTATTAAGAAAAGAGAACTGATAATATGCAGAAAAGAGGCTGAAGAAGAGGTTCTAAGACCAAATAAATTATTTTAGAGGTTGAAGAGAAAAACCGTAAAGGTCATATCACACAATCAGGTTTACGACATGATAACCAACTACAATATGGGGGGGAGGGGAATTGACAATGCAAGGACTATCGCACAAAAGCCTTACCATCTTCAAGTGATACCATAGCTATGTCAATCAGCCCCACGGCTCTTCCAATTAAAAGGCTTTGATCGCCTATCCTTTAATGCTGAAATATGAATTCATGTGGAGAGAAAAACACTTGAGAAACCAAACAGAAGGCATGAACACTGAAAACGGTGCTGAAGGCACAAGAGAAGAGTGACTAGATCTGGCATGAACAAAGTAAACTGCAGAAGATGAAATGCCAAGTTTAATTCGCACAGAATATCACGGCTCAGAAACTTGGCATTAGAGGGAGCATACTGTCAGTTCCCTACCAGCACTTAACACATAAGGCATAACACACAGGACTACGACACTGTATAGTTTTCCTCCCTCTAAGGCAACATTTCATTTATTCAAATCTCACTTCAGTAATTGAACTTACACACAGCAACAACACAGTAATGCCTTTGGCAACAGTTCCACAATTGCTTCCCCTCTTCTTCTCTCTATCTAAAAGCAAACGCAGCACTGATACTGATGTCATGCTTCAGAGAAATAAATGTTCCTCACTTAATTCTGCATGCAATTTCACTGTTCTGAGTAAACTGGATGCTCTGTATAAGATTTTAAAAGCTTATTGAAGCTAGCAGATATTCTACTCTGCTTGTTTTGCAACTCCCCTTGATGACCAATGACCAGCTCCTGGTATGACACAACATAACAAGAATTAGGTGTGGATGAGAACCAGTGTTCCCAATTACAAAACCTGGCAATGTAAAGGTAAGAAAGGAGAAAGCAAGGAACAAATGACCTTAAAACTGGGTCACACACAAAATGGGTGCTGTGCTCTCATGCCAAAAACCAGGATGTTCCTGTTTCCCTGAGACAGTTGAGGAGTACGCCTTTTCAAGTGGTATGGCATTTATAGTGATTAAAAGAATAAGCTGGCATGCCCCAAGTTCTCTGGATAGCTCCAGAAAGCCTTCGCTACTATCTCAATCTGCTATACAGTGGTACCTCAGGTTAAGAACTTAATTCATTCTGGAGGTCTGCTCTTAACCTGAAACTGTTCTTAACCTGAGGGACCACTTTAGCCGCACCACCACCGCCGCACGATTTCTGTTCTTATCCTGAAGCAAAGTTCTTAAGCCGAGGTACTATTTCTGGGTTAGCGGAGTCTGTAACCTGAAGCGTCTGTAACCTGAAGCATCTGTAACCCAAGGTACCACTGTACACGGAAAAAACAAAGAGCACTAGGCTACAGTGTCATCATAAAGATTACCAAAACTAGCTTTGTGGAGACTTTAATGAATTACACAAATGAACATACAAATGTGTGGAGGGAGGAGTCCAGGATCATGTCTACTGGCCCCACCCTGACCTCTAAGGTATTCTTTGCTCAGGCGTCAGAAGCTGTAGCTTGCAAAAACAGCAGGTTCAAGAATATAAGGAGCTGCCTTACGCAAGGATAGTCTCTCTCTCCAGCCACACCAGTACTGTCTACTCTGGCAGGCAACAGCTCTCAGGAAGAAATATTTCACATCCCTACAGTCTGATCACTTTAACAAGGTAGTGTAAGGAATTGAACTCTACCACTGAACTACATCCCTCCGGGTGGGGACAGGAATGGGTGTATATGCACAGGCATCTGTGCAAACACAACACAGAACATATGGTGGTTGAAAGGCGGAGTGAATGGGCAAGATCCCATTTCCCATCCTCACATTTATTTGTATGTGTGACATTCAGTTAAATCATATTCAAAGCAGATCCATTAAAATCAATAGGTCTGTTTGAGGATGACCACAATCGGATTTTTGAACACTTCTATGAATACCTGCACAGAGCTTTTATACGCTGTGCCTCCACAGGCAGAAAGACTGATACACACTAAGCTTATGCAAACTAACATGAGGATACGGCAGGAAATTTTCACTCAAAATGAGTGAAGACCTTAATACAATACCTGAATTTGAGTGACAGATAAAACTAGGTTGCAGGCAATCCTTTCCCACTTATGTAGGTAGGGTGTGTGTGTGTGTGTGTGTGTGTGTGTGTGTGTGTGTGTGTGTAAGCTTCTGCATTGTGTATTGATCGTTTTGTTCATTGAAAATACATTGATCACTCAAGCATAAAAAAATTACTAGACTTAAAAATGGTCCACTATTTATTCAACCTGCCTGAAGGAATGTGAATGCATTTTATTGCAGTACAGTTTTACAGTAGGAGCACTAGAATCTTTGCTCACTAGGTGGGAAAGTATGACACAGTGATCCAATGTAGTTTTTCCCTGGCAAAAGCCCACCTCCTCAGGGCCTGGTAATGCAAAGTAGAACATCCACTGGGTAAGGTTTCCCAGGAGATGTTTGGTAGATAGCTTCCCCACTTATGGAGAAGAAGCTTACCAGTCTGTAGCTGGATGGTGATCTGTGCTCTCCCTTTTTCTATATTGGAATGATGATTGCGCTTGTCCATGCCTCTGGCATTAGTCCAGCCGTATCTACCCTTGTGAACAGGTCGGCCAGCAAGGGAGCCGACCAGTCGGGTCTAGTGTAAGAACATTGGGTCCTATCCCATCTGGGCAAGGGGCTTTTCCCTTGCTTTAACTGACCCATTAACGTTTTTATTTCAACTGATGAAACTGGGGGCCACTCGGGGGCATCAATTTGCATAGAATGCTGACAAGCTGTGTTGAAGGATCTTAGCCAGAACCTATTGAATATAGCAAACCATACACAGACTGTCCAGAAACAGTCAGTTGCAGGCATGATGATGCAGGAACAAGACGCTGCTACCAGTAACTTGGTTACTTATAGGTTTATTATTTACAGCAGACTCACAAGTTACTATATACAGGATACAGACACAGAACTCTCTCACAGAACAAACTCCAAACGAACTCTCAAACACACATACAGTGGTACCTCGGGTTAAGTACTTAATTCGTTCCGGAGGTCCGTACTTAACCTGAAATTGTTCTTAACCTGAAGCACCACTTTAGCTAATGGGGCCTCCTGCGGCTGCCGTGCCACCGGAGCCCGATTTCTGTTCTCATCCTGAAGCAAAGTTCTTAACCTGAAGCACTATTTCTGGGTTAGGGGAGTCTGTAACCTGAAGCGTATGTAACCTGAGGTACCACTGTACTCTGACCAACCAATCAACCAACCAGGAAGGTCATGAGTCATCATGCCCATGTGGAGACCTCGACCAATAGGAGAGTTGAATCCAAGGTCCCATATCTCCAGGCATAATAACTCCCTCTGCTCAGTCTTCTTGGCCTTCAGCCAACTCCTTGATTGCCTCTGTGGGAAACTGCATCAAATTGCACGTAGTCAAAAATCCCAACAAACTGTCCCGCTGGAATGTTCCTTGTGCAAGACACTTGAAAAGCAGTGGTACCAACCACTAGGTGAAACAGGTGGATAGTGTTCTCTGTAACAGTCACACTATGGAATCACATCCCCATCAGAACCCATCTGGTACCAGTTGTTTTTGCAAGTGGCATCCACTTCAATCAAAAGTAGATTTATTTATTTATTTAAAGCAGAAAGGGCAGTAGCTGCCATGTTTCATGGTTCCATAAAATGAAATGTGTTTTTGCATTGGCCTTTCTGTATTTTATTTTCTGCTTTTTCTGTAAACTTGGGAGAAATGTTTAGTCCTAGTACTTCCATTTTTACAACGGACCTGACCAAAGCTTATTAATCTAAGCCAAATCAGTTAATCAAGCCATCTGTTAATAGGTAATTGATCACTGTGGGAAGGGTAATACACAAATGGGATTAAAGCCACCACAAATCTAAAAGAGAAAGAGAGAGAAACTCAGTTCTCATCTCAACTTCTAATCCCTGGGCAAAAATGTTACTTTATTTGTTTTTAAAAATACAATTATCTTTTACCTAAAGCAAACCTAGTGGTAGCTAGCCTCCTCCCGCACAGCATACAGGTCTGCGGCTCAAGGGAAGATATCTGATTAGGCACCTTCAACCCCACTGATACAACTAAAGCAGTCTGGTGTGCCAACTACTAGCGCGACCTGTTTTGGAAGCCATCCAAAACTGCAGTTAACGGAACAGAAAGGTATCAATCTCATTGGAACCACATGTGGGGAGGAGAATGCAAATCTTTCCAAGTCTCATTTTCATAAGGCTAAACCATGGTTTAGTGTTCAAAACACATCCACTACATATATATTTCAGGAATGTAAAATAGAGTAATGCGACATTGATCAATATTCTGTATTGACGTGCATTTTTAAAAGGTACACATGAAGTTTTTGAGAATAGAAACACAGAACAGTTTCGTTACTACAATTCTTATATTGCCTTTTAACACAGATATTCAAGACATATAGGATGCTCATATGACATTGCTTTCATGAAGACACGTCTACTTTAAGGTCTCCCTGCTAGTTTCACATGTGCAGGTAGGCAGAAACAGGCTCCGATTTGAACAAGTAGTCCAAGGGCTATTCTGGTGTTGGTATTCTCTATGCGATTTTGAACCTCCATAAGTGGTTCTAAGACAGATAGCAACTGAATTCCAGAGTAGGTGTTTTATTATACAGTACCTTCTTTTATATATGGACTCTATTCAAACATCACAGTAAATCCTGGTCAAGGAAGCCTAATTATGGACCTGTATAATATTTGAATTTATAAACTGCTGTTTGCAGTAGACCAATTATGCTGAATTTGAAGCCGTTGTTTGAATTGGATCTGCAGCCCAGGGTTTGTGCAAAGTGACATACTGTAATTACAGCTTTTCCTCCAACTTCACCACCATAGGGGGAGACAAGTGACTCTAAACCACAGTTTGTATATGTTTGCAAGCTCCAAGTGTGGCTTAAGTTCTGAAATATGGTCAGTGCAAACAATGTTTTGGAATAATCTCTGAATTGAGCTTTTGTTCAGAAAGATTTTTTGGATGTCTACAATAAAAGCATCATGTTTGGACAGCTACCAGTTTCTCCAAAACAGAAATTGGCTTATATGATGCAAAGCAGAGTTGCATTTTATTGCCAATTTCATTTTATTCTTTGAGATCACAACAGAGGGTAAATACAACAATTTAAGATCTTACTTATCAGAAGGCGTTCAGTTTCACATGAATTTCCACCACAGAACTCTTACGCAAGTAAACATGTTTTACATATACGAATATAGGTTGGGTGATTAACAGGACAGTTGTTTTCATAAAAACTGTTAAAGGTTATTCCAATTTTTGCAAGTATTTGTAACTTTTGCACATACATTTCTTGACATTAAAGTGAAAAAAATATTTTTAGGAACATACTGTACTATATTTGAAGCACCCTGTGGTGAAAGATCCAGGTTAAAACTGTCCATCTGTCTTGAAGAAGTTCATAAATGCCTTTTGCAGATGTACTTTTAGGCAGCACGAATGTTTAAGCCTCCACAGAAAAAATAAATGCTGTAAAGAATTTTACAAGTCCTTCCCCCACCCACCCACACTTAGGTGTTAATTAAATGATCATTTAATAGTCAAATGTAAACACAACATTTTCATCTCCTGACAGCACATCCCATTATAAATCCAGGGTAATAAAAGTCTTGGTCTTAATACTCTGAACCTCGTTCCCACAACACTCTAAGATGCCTTGTCGTGTCTAAGGTTAAGCATCTAGACACAAAACAAAGATTGCACCACTCAACTTCCAGTTCAATTTTCCCATCGCCCAGTGACCTAGGTAACACTTCGAGCAATAAAGAACAAATTTAATTTCTTCAGCATTTTGTGAGGATTAGGAACAATTGTTGGCCAGCAATGACTTCTTATCCTTGGATTCTTTCAGAGTGTTCCCCCAGTTCTAAAAGGAAATTCTGATAGTTTAAGACAGAGAACAAACAGAACTTTAAATTAGAGGTTTTTTCAATCAGTTGGAACGGTTGGAGGGGAAGCAATCAACTTTCCTTTGAGCGTCTCTCAGCTATTCAGTTACTGCGAACTTTAATCTCTCACTACGATCATGGCTTGCACTTGTATGTCCCTTCTGTCATTATCCTGTTTTCATTCCTTCTTCCCGCTTTCTGAATTAGTTAATGAAGATTACATGGGTACAAATAGATGAACACATAGCATGAGCTGAGAGTCATGGTGCTCTGTTTATAACATTTCTTGCCCCCTTTCTGTGCCATATGATAATGGCATTTCCTGACCTTCTGGCATCTTTAATTA